>NC_040879.1:75759204-75815898 GCF_003676215.2 Rhopalosiphum maidis | reverse complement strand
TGATGTCTATAATTATCCCATCCTTTTGAACCAGCAACTAGAACACCCAGGTTTGTTTGTGCTACCACCAACGAATTCTAGACATTCATCAATAAAATCACTTGGAACAACAATAATTATTTACTATGGCAAATCTAATAGAACACATAGTACACATAACAAACAGTAAACCAATACGCTTTCTATAAATGTTTACCAATTATTTTTTATTAATGAATTATTATAGGTATATTATGAAAAATAATATTAAACTTACTTCTTTAAACAGATTGTTGTTCAACATTTTTGTAAAAAAAAAAAAAGTGCAAAATGTTCTCAAATGACCAAAAACAAATAGCTTAACCCTTAGAATAGCTAACTTCTATGTCATTACTTTTTGCTACTACCATTTATTATATATTTATAATACCACTACACAATGTAAGATAAAACATTTTAAGTGCCTCTTGACATTATATTATGACATATTTTTTAAAACTACTTTCATATCTATTAAGATGTTTGATGTTTACACATCTTATCGTAGGTAAGTTCCCATTAAAAATGATTCACTAATATTTATCAATAAAACTAATTGTTTAACCAACATAGGTATATTATTTATACAGCTTTGTGTAGCATACTATTCATACCAATAAGATTTGTAAAAAAAACCAAGATACCAATTTGTATAAATCAATGGTCAACTAAATTAATTTTTATTAAGTGTTATAAACACGAATGATTCGAAAGGCTTACAACACATTCGAGGGGGGGGGGTCCAAAATGTCCTTAAACGACTCAGCTAAAATAAAAAAATTCCTAGGTATACTGTAAATTTAGTTTAAAAATAAATCTCAAAACGTGTAGTCAAATATGATGTCCAAAATGATTTGAAAAAATTAATTTCATATTTATAAATTTGATAAACACATTATAATAGCTACAATGAAAATACTAATACATTGGGCTATTTTTTTAAAGTCAGAGATGTTAAGACAAGGAAGATATACTTCCCCCAACATCCTGATAAAAATATAATTTTTATTTATATGTTAATAGTTTATGAGGTAATTACTATAATAGCAATCACTGTTCAAATAATTGTAGTTTATCTTAACTTATAGTATATTATAAGAGAATTAATAAAAACGAACATTTAGTAAATTATTAAATATTTATTTTTTTTAATTTTTAATAATTAAATTGATTAAATTTAATAAACAAAATGTGAACAGTCTTAAATAATATCATCATAGCCTAAACCAAGACTGTAACTGAAATTTAAATATTATTTTAGTTAAACAATACAAAATGATCTAATATGAGGTGCATATCGTCCAAAAATTGTTTAGCTATATCTTCTAAGATCTGTTTAATAAAACACATTCTTTTGTGATATTAGCACTCTTACCATTAAAACCATCTAGAATATCGTTAAACGAAGGGTATGGTCTACACTTACAAACATTTTTTGGATCATCTATTTTTATAATATTAATTATAAATTCTGCTCCGTTGTCTTTGGCAAATTGACCCTAAAAAATTTAATAATTTAAAATAGTTAGGTAAATACATTAAATAATTTTAATAATAAAAAAAAATATTACTTTTGCATTAAACGATTCTATAGTTTCGAAACACCAAGAACTTGAATCAGTTGAATTTAAACAAATCTATAAAAACGTTTAGTTATACAAAATTAATACATCTAAAATGCAAAAAGTTTTCGACAAATTCGTCTAGTTTATTGTATTTCATTTTTTAAACTGATACTGCACATACCATATAAAACCACATATTTTTTTTAAATATGATAGTACCTACAAGTTACAATATCTTTCTTTATTGTTTTATATCTGAGCCTATTCTCTTAATCGTAAAATTGTTAAATAGTAAACTTTTTATCCGGCAAAACCAGTTTTAGCTAATAACGCTTAATATTAAAATTAAATACAATATCAAATCCAAGGTTAGGTTAGATTACGACGTTATCCGGCTATTAAATCATTAAGTGTTGGGTATTTTACAATAACTACTTTAATTAAAAACGAGTTTTGAGTATTTTTAAATATTAACTAGTTACTAATATATGTACTCGGGACTTATTAATAATTACTAATTAGTATACCTACCGTAAAAACGAACGAAAGAACACAGATATCATACTTTAAGTATATTAATTTAGGTCTAAACATTTCAATCTTACACATCTTGGAACTGAATGTAAATAATTTTAATGTTTTATGCGTTAGTAATATAAAAACAACATAAATGAATACATCATGAATACATTAATTCAATAAAATAATAATACTTTAAAATGCGAATCGTATCTAATCTACAGGCTAGGTGCGAAAATGAACAAAGAAAGAAACTATTTTTTTAACCTCTAATTCGTTATTTATTTTATATTTTAATCAAGATACAATCCGGAATGTTATTTGATAGGTTAAGTATTATAAATTTACTATAGTTCGTCCATAAGAGTTGGTAATAGTTTGTTGCGCACAACCTAATGCATGTTCTTAGCCAGTTCCTAATAGCAACATTCTTAACTATTATTCTCATGCGACATATCGAGTGTATGATGATTGATCATATTAATAATTTATATTATTAACTAATCATATTTATATATATACGGGGGTCACACGAAGATCTGACAAATGAATTAACTTTTGTTCTATTCAATATTTTAAAAAAAAATTCTTTTAAATATAATTCATAGACACTTGCGCTACATTTTTAGTATACATTTTTTATTTTTTAATACTGAAAATAAAAAACTAAAAATTGATAAAAAATGACCAAATATTTGAAAATAGTCAATTTATGAATCTAATTTAAAAAAATTAGATGGTAAAACCATTTATTTAAGTCCAGTTATTGATTTTTTACAATTTTTTTAAATATCAATATTCTCGTTAAGTAAATTACGATCCAGTTTATGTAAAACAATAAAAAATAGTTAGATTTTAACATGCACCTATTTAAATGTTTATATAAAATTATATTTTTTGAAATTATAATGTTTCTAACATAAACTAGATCGCAATTTACCTAACGAGAATATAGATATAAAAAAAATTGTGAAAAATCTGCCACTGGACTTAAAAAAATGTTTTACTATCTAAATTTTTTTTGGCTATTTTGAATATTTTTGAAATTTTTTTTAATCAATTTTTAAGTTTTTTATTTTATGTATTAAAAAATAAAAAATGTATAATAAACATTAGCACGAGTGCCAAAAGACTTATATTTAAAAGAAATTTATAAAAATATTGATTAGAACAAAAGATATTTCATTATTTAATATGACAGATCTCCGTGGGATACCCGTATACCTATATTGATGTTGAATTTGTATACATAGGCAAGAGTCGAGTTACTCGTTGATATTGAGCCATCTTGTGGTAATGGGTGCAATCTAAATGTATAATATGATTTATTTGTGTGGAACAGATAGGTCCGCTAAAATATCTCTTAAATTACTCTAGAAAAATACAATTATTTAGGAGATCCAACTCAGCAAACTTTGTTAATAATAATGTTTCAATACAACATATAATTTGTAACTGGCATCATTAAATTCGTTGAACCTGTACTTAACGAATTTGAATGTGCTAAACTAAAAGTATTTATTGAATTCGATAATCCTATGATGCTGTTCCAAGAAGTCTGAATTGATCAGTACATTCATTAAAGGTCACTACAGAAATACTGTAGAAATCTACGGATCTATTATTGTGAAATCCAACCCTATTAAAAAGAAATTAAAATAAGTATCACATTTTTAGTAACGATAACTCATAGAACTTATATCTATGAACAAAACACTAAATAGTCTTTACTATGTTTCGTTGTTTTTTAAATATTGATAATTTAATATAATGCATAAGTATATACGAATATAACAAAAAAATACAACCCGTTTCTGAAAGTATCAATACTTCTCAGATTCTTATTAATACATAAACATTAAACATAGTTACACGGAAAAAGATAATACATAATATACTCACAAGTTAATTGTGGGTTGGTATACTGATCTACTATAAATTTTCCTATTAAATAAAGGCCAATAGCCAAATCAGGAAAATTCGATCTCATCGTATCAAGATAAACTATGAATTTTCCGAGTATTTGGGAAAATCTACGGAGCTTGCATTTAAAAACAAAATAGGTATTATTAAAATATTGTTAAATATCTATATGAACTATTATACATTTTAATAATTTGGAAAAGTGAAGTAATCCTAATCATTTTATATTATAAATATAAATAATGAAAAATAAAGTATACAAAATTAACACAAGTTAAATGTGTCAAATAAATCCAAATTAAAATCAATAAATATAAATAAAAATTTTAAGTTGTTAGTTATAGTGAAAACACTGTATTAACTATAAATATCGAAAGTATTTAAAATAAATGAGTTATATTCTTTTCATTATTTTGACCTTGATGATAGAATAAATATAATATAATTCTGTTTTATGATAATAAATTTGTGCTTACATCAAGTTCTAAATTAGTAATAAGTAGACCTTTTATCCCTGGATGCTGGTCCAAAAAAGTTTTTAAGCCTTTCATTTCATTCGTTGATTTTGTTCCATTATTACATACTTCAGTAGCAAGTACTTGAGCCCATTCTTCTTCAGATTCGTGTCCGTACAATACAAATACATTCTTAGAACTTTTCAATATTACGTCTAAGTCAGTTATATATAAATTATAAATTATATAATTACATTTACCTGTTATATTAAAACGCTTAGTATTAATTATTTTTATTCTATTATTTATATTATATATTTTAGAGCAAGGGTCACCAACTGGCGAACCGTGAATACTTTTTTTACGTATCCTTATTCTCGTAGTAGATTTATTAAATATTTCTTGAGTAATGGAGAATATACTGTATTTCACTAATCATTAACTGCTAGGGACTGCGACTATTTTGATTATTTTCAAAACGGACATCCATAGAAGTTAGTTTGTGTGCACTGCTCTAGAGTCTAATTCAGTGACTATACATCAAGTTGTTTAAATCTGGTTAACCATTAACTACGTGCTTATGGTACTATACAAAAGGTAGTACTGCAAATTTTGAATTTAATTAATTTTCAGATATTTAATAAATTGATAATAACGTATAAACAGTGCTTTGCCATAACCACTTAAGCTATTGAAGCTTTAATATAGCCTAAAAGCTTAACTCTTAATGAACAATTTCAAAAATTTTGTAGAAGAAAGTTCACTTGATTTTATCTAATATAACCATAGGATTAGGGTTCTAATTTTGAAATATTTCACTTGAATGTTGAAATATTGAAAAATTGAAAATTTCACTCTTTTGAAATATTTCAATGAAATTTTGAATAAATTTTTTTCTTTTTTTAAACGTGTTAGATTATAGTTGATTAGAAATAATATATTGATTATACACAGAAAATATTGATAGTAAATAATATGCAAAATTATGCACTATAAATGTTTGATATTTTTTTCGTAGTGACTGGGAAAAGATTTTTAGCTCACTAAGTAATAAATCAAATAGTCAAATAAATAAATAATGAAAAAATATAGAGATTCGCAACTTTTCTATAAACAAAAATATCTTGTGATGGATTGTTTTATTTGAGTTAATTTACAAATTTACTTAATACCAATATTGCATCATAATTAATTATAAATTGATTTTGTGAAATCAATATTTTGTATTATAACTCAAGTGTATTTAAATAAAGTTATAAATATATAATTTTAATTATAATTTATGTATATTTAAAATATTAAACTATAATTTTATTCATTATGATTATTATTTATTAATATTAATTTATGGATTAATATACATATTAAATATTCATTTTAGTAATATTACCTAATAAATCATCTTCTCCGCAAGGTACAGCAACATTGCATGTTTGTTAAATCCATATAAAATCCATCAACAATTATAGCCGTGCACGCATATGGTATATCCGCAACACTAACATCCGGTATACCATACTTTGCGTGGAGACTACCAATATAACTACCTGAAAGATATTCCAAGGCCTGAAAACCAATCAATAAATTCATATTTTCATTTTCACATTTTCGCTCGTTATTCATCCAAAATCCATTGAGCACCTTCTTCTAGTTTATTTCCAAATCAAGCACTGTCTATACCTGTTGACTCTTTTTGCGTTATTTATAGTCATTTACATTTCCAACATTTATAATTTGTTTTTCTAATTATTTATGAAAATATTTTTGTCTGTAAGTAAATAATTTGATAAATTAATACAGATACTAAAAGCAGGAATTAAAAAAATATCGAAAACCCATAGTCAAAATTAAATTTTATTCCTACAAATATTCGAATTTCAACTTTTGATAGGTGTTCAAATTTTCATGATATAGATATTTGTTGAATGTATAACCAAAGGTTAGTACAAATAAGGTATGGGAATCCAACGTAAATGAAATTATTTACTGTAAATTATTTTAATTTGTGTTCGTTTTCACTAGAGACTCATTTTGTTAAGAGGCAATGAGAAACTACTCGCGTCTTGCTATCATACACCCAATTGTAAATTGAATCCAAATTAAAATAATGTGTTATATTGATTTATAGAATAATATATAAACGCAATAATTGTATAATTGTATAATGTACTCAAAATCTCAAATAAAATTTGTTATTTTGTTGCACGAAGACATTTTTAAAGTATATTTTAGGAGTTATAAAATATATCACCGATCAAAAAGGTTGAAAATTTAATACGAAATTACGCAATCACCTACAAAGAATTTTTTGGCAATAACTTACAATTTATTTTATATTATATAACATAAATATGTGAGTATAAAAATATTAAGAGGATGTAGTATACGCATATATTGTCTCCGTCTTACACACGTCCGACATACCAAATCTTCAATTACCAGTTTCAATATTGTGCTGTTAGATTTGATATTAGAGTGAACTGACCTATTATAAAATTCAAAGTTAAGATTATTATCCAGGGTCCCTCGTAACATTTTATTGATATTGTTATTTTTAATTAAATTATGATCATTTTAAAATGTAAAGTTTCAAAAAGATCATAACATACTTAACGGTGTTAAGTGGTGAACGACAATTTGCTATGTCGCATCTGTGAAAGACGTAGACAACATAATGTTATGTAAGTTCGACGTCCTCTTAAGTAAATTTACTAAAACTAGTGAAAACCTACATTAAATATTGGTTAATGTATGTTAGGAATTGTATAAACATATGTAATACTTACATTTTCGTAAATATTTAATCATTATTATTATTTTCGAATAATTTTTTTATATGAGTAAGTCGAACCTATAGAACGTGTTTACCTTTTCGCGAGTGCGCATTTTATAACTCTTAATAGACGTCCGTGAAGTCGCCCTCCCACTTTAACCCAGGAACCTTTCAATATCCTGACGCGGCCTTGCGCAATGACCGTTTGAATTCAAACGACATTTGCGCGGAAAGCCACGCAATGACCTCTCTTTTTCAACCACTAGTCGACGGCAGAGGACACGGACGTGTGACGAACCGCGTCCGGAACTTCAGACCCGACACGACCGTGAACCGGCCCGAGGTTAATTAGTCTTACCCGCCGCACCGTACGCGAATTGTTAACTTACGCATCGCCGTACCGTGCCTCCTTCAACTTTGCAACTTTTCTTTCAAAACCAACGGTGTTTTTTTTACGAATTCTAAAACCGAGAACAATAAAACGGTGTTTTGTTTTCTACCATGATCAAAGTGTTTTCTTTTTTTTATTTCCTCCATCTCCTTTCCCCTATTCCCTTTTCACCGTTTACCAACATCGCCGATACCTCACCACCACATCGTTACACCAACAGGTACAGCGTCAATCCTATCTTAAAATTTTAATAATATTGAAACAAATGTGTTTAAAAATGTAAGATAAACATTTCCGACACAATTTTATAACGAATTTAATTATATTTTCATACATTCTATTAGATAAATAGATTAGTTAATGCGATTGACGATACATCGATACTTTTGAAAAAGAAAATAATTTTTTTAATGTTTTTATTAGGTTTTAATGTTTTAATATAATTGTAAAATTTGTTCCACATTAAAGTTTACAATGATAAATAAGATGTATTATTTTAGGCCACAATTATTACTTTTTATTGTTTTGAAATTGTATTAATAATAAGTACAATTTATCTTACTTTGAATTGAAGGCTACGTCGTCTGTCATCATACAATTATAAAAGATAAAATATTTATATCAATGTATGGTTTTTATACAATTTTTATACCTGATGTCTATAATTATACCAGATTTTTGAACAAGTCATCGAGAAAGTCACTTGGACCAACAATCATTACCTTTATTATGGCATATGCTTAAAAAAACAATTTCATTCGGGGTATCCAAAATATCCTTAAACGATTCAGTGAAAGTCAATAAGTTGCTAGATATACTGTAAACTTGGTTTAAAAAGAAATCTCGAAACGTATTGTTGAATATAATGTTCAAAGTGATTTGAAAAAATTAATTTCATATTTATAAATTTGATAAACACATTATAATAGCTACAATTAAAATACTAATACATTGGGCTATTATTATTTTTTTTTTTTTTTTGAAATCGGAGAATACTAAGATGTGGATGATATACCTCCAGCCCCCATCATACAATTTACAGTTGGTATCTGATAAAAGTATAATTTCTTGTAGTTTTTGAGGTAATTAATATATTGGTAGCAATCTCTGTTAAAATAATCGTACATTATCTTAAACTATATTGTATTATAAGAGAATCAATAAAAACAAACATTTAGTAAATTATTAAAAATTTATTTTTGAAATTTTCTATTATAATAAAATTGATTAAATTTAATAAACAAAATGTGAACAATCTTAAATAATATTATCATAGCATAAACCAAGACCATAAATGAAAATAAAAAATTATTTTAGTAAAACAATACAAAATGATTAAATATGAGGTGATGCATATCGTCCAAAAATTGTTTAGCTATATCTTCTAAGATCTGTTTGATAAAGCACATTCTTTTGTGATATTAGTATTCTTACCATTAAAACCATCTAGAATAGCGTTAAACGAAGGGTATGGTCCACACTTACAATCATTTTTAGGATCATCTAATTTTATAATATTAACTACAAATCCTGCTCCATTGTCATTGGCAAATTTACCCTAAAAAATTATTTATTTTAAATAGGTAAATAAATCAAATATTTTTATTCATTAAATAATATTACTTTTGCATTAAACGAGTCTAAAGTTTCGTAACACCAAGAACTTGAATCAGTTGAATTTAAACATATCTATAAAAACGTTTAGTTATACAAAATTAATACATTTAAAATGCAAAAAGTTTTCGGTTAAATCGTCTAGTTCTTTGTGTTTCATTTTTCAAACTGGTACTTCACGTCTGCACATGTCATATCAGAACACATATTCTTAATATACTATAGTGCCTACAACATTCTTTCTTATATTGTTTTATGTTTGAAACTGTTTTCTCGATCGTACAATTGCTAAATAGTAAATTTTTTATTCGGCAGGACCAATTTCAGCTAATAATGCTCAATATTAAAATCAATTAACAATATCAAACACAAAAGTCACGACATTATTCTGCTATTAATGATTGGGTTTTAAAATACTTAATTTTTTTAACGAGTTACGAATGTTTTTAGATTCTGAACGGAGTGATGGATATATTGATGTTACAATGATGTGTGATTTTTTTTTTTTTTTGTGACCATCATCATGTTTTTGAGTAGTAATACCCAGCTCCTTTATTTGCTCGTCCGATAATAACATGAAACTTGAAATATACCGAAATTAATTATAATGAAACCAATACAACTACGCTCTGCTACCAATTTATGTTGACCGCAGCCAATTTTATATTATTACAATATAACAATATTATATATATTCTATTTTATTCTATCATATCATATTATACACTTGATTATATTTCGTTTCGATACGTTTGAAATAATATTAAAAATGACTATGATCACGACACTGCTGTCCCGGTTGTAGGTAAACGGGCGATACGATCACTGGCGTTTTCATTATAATTTTTTTAATAATACAATAATACGATGAAACAGAAACACAGATAAATTGACCAAAACGGCGCAGATTATTATATGCATAATATATATCACATATGACATCGTTATAGCATACCCATCGGCCTTGGAGTTGTCGCGATAAAATGCTACTAGCATAATGCAATCAACAGGGACCTACTCGTTTTCCATAAGTCTTGCTTCAGATAAATGTAAAAGAAAATTCTAGCTTCTATATAGAAGAAATCTTATGAGCGTATGAAATTTATTTTTTTACGAAATCGCGTAAAAAAACGATACATACAATTTGAATATAGCTAATAATATAATAAATCATAGACTAACAAATCATTTCCGTTCAGAATCCTCTTTCGTATACAATGATACCATTCTTTGCATTCAAATTTAACATATCCATTAAAGTGAGCTGCTCTCCATTTCTACTATACAGCAGAGCGTACCCACTTTTCTACCCTTTTTAAATGTTAACTAATTATTTACTTGTGACTTGATTAAAAAATAGCATATTGTAATAAACGAACGAAAAAATACAGATATTCATACTTTTAAGCAAAATTTATAATAGGTCTAAATAATTCGTTCTAATATTATTAGCTAGCACAACTTGGAACTAAGCGTAAAATGTTATAATTTTAATGTTTTATACGTAAGTAATATAAAAAAAATGCGATTACGACTTCATACCAAAATTGTTAGATTAATACATTAATTCCAATAAAAATAATACTTTAAAAATGGGTATCGTATCTACAGGCTAAGTGTGAAAATGAACAACGAAACTGTTGTATGATCTTTTAATTCGTTATTTATTTTAGTATTTTAATCACGATGATAACCCGTAATGTTATTTGATAGGTTAAGTATTATAAATTTATAGTAGTTAACGGTTTGTTGCGCATAACGTAATGTATGTCCTTAGCAAGTTTCTAATATTAACATTCTTTACTATTATTATCATGCAACGTTCCTAGTGTATCGTGTGTTATCACATTAATAACTGTAATTATTAACTAATCATAAGTCATTTATTAATTGATGTTGAATCTGTATACCTTGTTAACAGTCGATGCACACATTCCATCAAGTGTGTCATCGTTGCTCAATGGGCCCAATCTATATCTATAATATGTTTTATTTTTTGGAACAGATAGGTCCACTAAAATATCTCTTAAATTACTCTAGAAAAATACAATTATTTAGAAGATCCAACTCAGCAAACTTTGTTAATTATAATGTTCAATACCAATGTGTAGTTTGTAACTGGCATCGTTAAATTCGTTGAACCATTGCTTGATGAATTCGTTGAACCTGTATTATTTTTTGAAGTAAGTACTCCTATTGGTGCTGTTCCAAGAAGTCTGAATTGATCAGTGCATTCATTAAAGGTCACTACAGAAATCATGTAGAAATCTACTGACGGATCTATTATTGTAAAATTCAACCCTATTTAAAATTTTTAAATAAGTATTATATTGTTATTAACGATAAGTCATACAACTAATATCTGTGAAAAAAATAACATTATATAAGCCCGTACTTTTTTTTTTATTTTTTAAAAGATTGATATTTTAATAAAATGGTTATGAAAAATTATATTAATAATATACTTTTCTTTACGTACTATTTTTTCGTGTAAATCAAAAATCACTTAAAAATGCAGTTGCGTTAGCAAAAAAATCAACTTTAGCTTTATTTATGTTTTTAGCTATTTTTTTTTTATAATTTATTCTAGTGCTTATTTATTTGAAAATATTGATACTTATCGACCCATAAAATTACGAATTAAGTTGAGATAATATTACTTAATACCTTGCTTAACCAAAAATCTTCTATTACCTATTGGGAATGATTTACCACATCCTTCTGTAAAATTTTAAAGGCACTCTAGATTCAGAAGCAGGTTAAAAATGAAATTGCAAGTGTCCCTAAAAGTCTTATGTTGCTTACTTTGCTTTTGGAGAAAATGAAAAACTATGATAATATGGTTCTTTTTTTTTGTATTTTATCAGGTTTTCATTATACGTTTTAAAAAGATATGACTTAGCTATATAATTATACCTATGGTAAATCGTTTTTATTTCATATTATATTTAAATTTTAACTAAATTGACTGATAACCGAATTAGAAGAACTATATAACACCACTATAGGTGTACATATATTGATGATTATAACATAATGTTTTCAGAAATATATGATCAACCAACATCAATATATTAGCCGTGAACATTATACAAACAAAGTCGATTTTGTTATTACAACTGCAATCTTAAGAAATTTGACATCACTATAAAAGAAAATCCCTTGAAAAATAACTGATGTTATTTATCATTCTATTGTAACAATAGAATTCTATTATTATTAATTCTATCGATTAGTTAGATTAAGTCAATACGAGTATAATAAAAAATACAACCCGTTTTTGAAAATATCAATACTTCTTAGATTATTGTTAATACATAAACATTAAACATAGGTACACGGAAAAAGATAATACATAATATACTCACAAGTTAATTTTGGTTTGGTATACTGATCTACTATAAATTTTCCTACTAATAAAAGGCCAATAGACATATTAGGAAAATTCGATCTCATTGTATCAAGATAAACTTTGAAATTTTCCGAGTATTTGGGAAAATCTACGGAGTTTGCCTTTAAAAACAAAATAGGTATTATTAAAATATTTTTAAATATCTATATGAACTATTAAACATTTTAATAATTTGGAAAAGTGAAGTGGTCCGAATCATTTTATATTATAAATATAAATAATGAAAAATAAAGTATACAAAATTAACTTTTTAAATTTATAAATTAACTCATTTATTTAACTAAATATGTCCAATAAATCCAAATTAAAATCAATAAATATAAATAAAAATTTTAAGTTGTTAGTTACAGTGAAAACACTGTATTAACTATAAATATCGAAAGTATTTAAAATAAATGAGTTATATTCTTTTCATTATTTTGACCTCGATGATAGAATAAATATAATATAATTCTGTTTTATGATAATAAATTTGTGCTTACATCAAGTTCTAAATTATTAATAAGTAGACCTTTTATCCCCGGATGCTTGTCCAAAAAAGGTTTTAAGCCTTTCATTTCATTCGTTGAGTTTGTTGCATTATTACTTATTTCAGTAGCAAGTACTTGAGCCCAGTCTTCTTCAGTTTCATGTCCGTACAATATAAATACATTCTTAGAACTTTTCAATAATAAGTCTAATTCATCTATATATATATTATAAATTATATAATTACATTTACATGTTATATTAAAACGTTTAGTATAAATTATTTTTATTCTATTATTATATTCTATATTCTAGAGTAAGGGTCACCAACTGGCGAACCGTGAATACTTTTTTTACGTATCATTATCCTCGTTGTAGATTTATTAAAGATTATTTGAGTAATGGAAATTATTCTGTATTTCACTAGTCATTAACTGTTTGGGACCGCGACCATTTTGGTTATTTTCAAAACGGACATCCATAGAAATTAGTTTGTGAGCACTGCTCTAGAGTCTAATTCAGTGACTATACATCAAGTTGTTTATATCTGGTTAACCATTAACTACGTGCTTATGGTACTATACAAAAGGGATTACTGCAAATTTTGAATTAAATTAATTTTTTAGATATTTTGTATTTACAACTCGAGTGTATTTAAAATTTTAATAAATATAGTTTTAAATATAGAATTTTAATTATTATTTATATATATTTTAAATATTATATTAATATATTATAATAATATTCAGTATGATTTTTATTTATTAATATTAAATAATTGATTAATATATAGATATTAATTATTCATTTTAGTAATAATACCTAATAAATTATCTTCTCCGCTAGGTCCATTGACTTGGTTATTTGAATCTATATTAAATCCATCAAAAATTATAGCCGTGCACTCATTTGGTATTTCCGGAATACTGACATTCTCTGAACCACAATCTACATGGACAGCACCAACATAACTACATGATGATATTCCAAGGCCTGAAAACCAATGAATAAATTCATATTTTCATTTCATTTATAACACGTTTTGAATTTTCTAAAAATAAATTAAACATTAGAAACTTTAGAAATCTAAAAAGTTATAACGATTATGTGAAAAACTTTACATTATTTTAATTTTGCGGTTAATAAAAATAAAAATTACATTTTTGTGTTAAAAGTATATTTTACGAGTTATAAAATATATCACCGATCAAAAAGATTGAAAATTTTATACGAAATTACGAAATCATCTATTCGCCTAATCTAATTTATGTTACATATTCCGGCATTTATTTGTTTTTAATTAAATAATATTAATTTTATTGATGTATATTATGTTTACATTAAAGATGTTTGCAATGTAAATATCGAAAAAAAATTTTGTTTGCTTATATTTAATCAATTAAAAACAATAGTGTTGTGGGTTTTGTAGGGAACCTACATTTTGAAAGCTAAGTGTATATGCATCGTCGAGCTCTGTTGTTGAATAATATAAAATTAGGATAATGGCAAGAGGGAATGATCAAACCTTCGGCATCGATTTTGATGACAGATTTAATCCCATAGTAGATTCATATTAGCTACCTATATGAGTAGGATAAAATGGTATGTTCTAGAGCCTCATCCCACCGCATCCTGCATCCCACCGCATCCCGCATCCCGCCGCCGCCGACGCAACCCCAACCCGCTGACGTATATATCACTGACGTATTTACAATAAAGAGACATTTATCTGTGTTCAAATAAATATCAATAAATTGAAAGACACTTTCGAAGTACAATAAGATACATTTCCTGCCATTAGTAGGTACATTATCCTGATTCAATTAAATATCAATATTCAAACATATTTCTTAGCGAAAACTATTATTATTGAAAAACGCCATAGCAATGTCCATTGAAAGGCACTTCCGTCGTATTAACGATAATATGTATTCAATTGAATATTCACACACTGACCATTTATATTGAACGATATTTATATGTATTCAATTAAAGAAAATACCCTACCATTAGGATTATTCGATATACTAATAGCTTCCATCTTATTCAATTAACTAAATGACACTATCGTTTCACACACAACCTGGACATTATTGTAACTTTTTCCTGCCTAATGGCAGTAATAATCACAAATAAATGTCTTCTACCGGTCGCCAGGATGTCGCGGATGCCGCTGACACTAGCGTTATCAATATTTCCTACTTTATATTGGTGATTAAAATTGTTAATAGCTGAGTATCCGTTCTAGTAGCAAGTCAAATCGTTTTCGTCTAGATTAGATAAAATCGAACATTTATTCGAAGAAAATCAGAAATCCGAACAAATTCAAGAAGTACAAGTAGAAGCGGTACAATTGACATGTATACAGATAGCTGAGCATATGACAAGAGGCGAAATATCATTTCAATCAATCGAACAAAGTATAGACGAAATTAAAAAAATAATACCAGCTATACTCAGTCGTCTTAATACTATTGAAACGTATTATAAAGACAAGCTGTAATGACTTCGGCCATCTTGGACATGCAATGTGTACTTGGCGTCAACAATAAATATATGATTAAAGAAATGTCTATAGTAGACACGGCAACATGGGCGACCCAACACTGGATTTTTAAACATTCAAAATCGATGGAGGATAACAAAAGTCGTAAAACCAACAAGTGGCTGGAGCGTAATTATCATCAACTATCTATAGAACACGGTGACATAGAGTATGAAGAACTCGGAAAAATATTGAATTCATTAAAGTTTACCTGCATTTACGTCAAAGGTGAACAGAAAAAACAAGTTCTCATAGAGTATATATCTCACGTCGCCCTCATCAACATTGAAAACTTGGGCTGCCCTCGTTTGGATCAAATATGTAATGACGAAACTTTACCTTGCTGTATTTTTCATATGGAGTATAATCCAAAACGATGTACATTTTACAAAGTATTTGCTATAAGAAAATGGTTTATAAATAATTCTTAAAAATGTATATACATTTTATTTAATAAACATATTAATATTTTAACATTGGTTTTTTTTATTTTACATAGGTACCCTTACATTTTCAATAATTGGTTATAGATTACATTAATATATACAAATTATTCAAGTGATATTTACAATAAAAATAAACAAACACATGGTATTTATAATATATAACAAAGTATATATACATGATATTTACAAATTAGAAATATACACGGTATTTAATTATTTGGACATGCATTCCCGTAAAAGCATTCTCATAAAATTTTTATCTGATTCATCCCACTCATGACCACTAGCATCTATCTCATGATCTGGCCAATCAACAATCTGCTCGTCATCATTCCTATAAAATTATAAATATAAGTAAAATAATTTTAAAAAAAATATAAAATAATTTAAAACTTACCCTAAACTATAGTGTTCGTGAGCCAAGGTATGGATTTTATCGTCCAATACCACTCTCTTATCGTCATAACTGTTGTAAGTTAGCTTTATCGTTTTTATCGTCATCAACTAGCGTTTGAATGAGCGAATAGATACATTCTTCTTGCATGCCTCCACTCCAGATTCATCAAACAAACACTTTCTGTGGTCTTCCAACGTCATGTGATTCTTAACCACATGACTCCTATCCCCTTGGCCTTGATCTTTTCTCTTCCTACTCTGTCATCATTATCTTTCCGCTCGTCCTCTTCTCCTGCATGTATATTATATGCATACGATTTTGCGCGTAGTGCGCAAAACTCTGTCATGGTATGTCCATCAGTCTCATCGGAAAAGTAACCTGGTATCTTTTTTCTATCTGCTACATAACACGGATGGTCACGAGGAAGATTTGCGGTGTCCATCCTATCCAACAAGTTGCGGTTAGCCGTCAAGTCTGCATAAAAGTCTGTGGTATTGATATGATATATCAAAGAATCTGGAAAAAGAATGATAAATTATGTATATACATGAGATTAGTTTTAGTATATTTACCAGTATCAGTATACATCAGCTTGATGTTATCACTATAATGCGCCTTCATCACATTATAGTGATAATCATACATCATCGTTTTCGATATATCAAGCACCGCTAAACCTATACAAAATATGTTAATAAATGGATGACAAAAAATATAGAGTATACATACCAATATAGATTGGTTTACAGAAATTTATGATTTTATTATCCATTGTTACAGCTGTTATATTTGTATGTTCATAATTAGTGCAGTATTTAAATGTCGATCGGTTCATTAATTTCTGTAAGCGCTGTTCGCTCGAAACAAGTTCCATCTTAATCCTTGATCTCACCGATTCCATCATTTTTCCTGTAAAAATAAAATGTTAGTAAAAATGATTATATATATACTATATAGTATAAAGTGACATACCAAATACACTATTGTTCATCAGTTTATAGAAATCAATCTCAAACTGGTTCATCGCCTTCTTCCTCATCCCAGAATTTAAATTAATATATTTGGCAAGCCATTTAGACTGTTTGAACTGCAATACCCTGTAAACCTAAAACAAAGTTATCGTTAATATATTATATATACTTTTTATATGATCAAAACATTTACCTTTTTCACTTTCAAACCATTTGCCATCGCCTGTTTCAAAATACGGTAGTGTACAATATAACGTTCTTTAGATTCTAGTGTCGCCATGAGTTTCTTTATTTTAGATCCACGTGGTATACCACTGTTCGGTAAGAATGGCAGATCATTATGATCGTCATGTAAACGCTGTGGATACTCTATGTCGACCTCATACATCCGTCCTATATCTGAAGTATCGTTTAAATTTTCTAATCCGTCAAGTGTAGGTTCTATCCATTCAAAGCCACCATATGGTATGTACTCGGACATTGCCCAGCCATACAAGTTATTACCTAAACAAAAATAAAGTTTAAAAGATAATCTTTTTTTGAAAAAAAAAATATATATATATATATAATTACAGTCTTGATAAATTATCCATGAATCTGGTTTACTCGTTTCGTATTCAGGTGTTTTCAGATTATTCGCCTTCCCATAACGCATGCTTGCTTGTGTAAGACCTCCACGTATACCTATAACAGAATAGTTAATTAATAAATGTAATATATATATTATTTTTAAAAACTTACCTTTTTCACACATCATCAACATATCATAATCAGATAAAAGTTCTAGTTTTATGGAGGTGAATTTCAAACACGCGTCAAAGCTTAGTCCAGGAACAGTGTAATAAAATGCCGCATCGAGGCTATATGTTGTCGGGCATATGTCTCGAAAGTTTTCAAAGACATCCGCTAGCAGTAATACGTCTATTTTCAAATATAGATCGCTATACTCGCCTAGAGCCTTACAATCAAAATGCCTCCAAACTTTCTCGGCGTGTCGGTATTCCATGTCTTTTATATTTTCCTCAGTTAGTGTGCTATAGAAAGACTCTTTTGTTGGTAGTGTAGCTTCATCCAATTTCCCCCAACCATCTGTGTACTCATATGGATACACCCCCTTCCGTGTTACAAAAGCCATATCATCACGGGCAAAATGTTTCGAAGTTTCCCTAAACTTATCAAATCCTGGTGTAATTAAATTTTTCGAGAGTGTAGATAAGCTTGAAGTCATGAATCTATAAGTGTCTATAAATCGAAGGGTAAATTTGTTTGAAATATATTTGCTGAATGAGATGAATTTCTCCTCGCTTTTAGAAATCACTGTTGTACTGCGCTCATCATATCCCAGCTCCACGGCAATGAAGTGAGCATCATCATTGCTTAAATTGTGAAGGAAACACGGTACGAAATTTGCAATGTCAGATTACATCTGTTGCAAATAGTTTGACGATACTGTCCAGACAAGTGACAGTGGTCTCGTACTTTTCCGTTTATAGATGTATAATCTTTTTTACATAAATTACACGTTGTACTGTTATCATACTCATCTTGTTGTTCCTCGCTCATAATTATTTTTTTATTAGACTTTAAAAGGTCTTCAATTTTTCTGGATAAATCTACAACTGTCTCAACAAAATGTTTTGCCACCTCCGTATGCGTCTCTGATCCTCGGTGAATAATTACTGATGTAGGTATGTCATGTTTTTCAAGCAGTTCGATAGGTACATTTTCCGTCGTTTTCACATATATACCGTAACTCATAGGTACATGCCTCTGTATTACTGTCGTGCTTTTTCCCTTTTTCTCATCCACCTTCACCAAGATAGCTTCAAAATCCGCGTAAATGACTACGGGATGTCGTTGTGTTTTACCCCAACCTTCAAACTCCAAAATACTCCCCTCTGCTGGCATAATTGGTAATATGGGTCTATGTGTTCCACATATTAGTTTATGCTGATTCAAAGCCTCCTGCCCGCTCAACTTGTATTCAAGACGCCTGTCGTCGAAACTCGTGAAACATTGTTTACAAAACACGACTCTCTCAGTGTGTGTGATGTTTTTTGACGTCTTAAAAGTCGTGAAAAATTTGATATATACACGTAGTGTGTGTTGTCACCGTCCGTCACCAACAACAAGTTGAAATGGTTTGTCTTCTCTTCATCGACTACCCGTAACGGGACACCTCGTATGTGGGATATTTCTTAGGTGGTTGAAACTTCTTTTCGAGCCCGTAAACATTGACAGATACGTTCGGATTATTTCTTTCAAAAATCTTTACTTGGCGGAGAGACGTTGGGAACGAAATACCCACGAAATTGTATTTGTTCTCGTGCTGCCTATAATTATCACCAACACGATGTACAGCCGCCCCCGTCACATGCCTCGCGAGAATCGCCCACTTAAAACATTCCTGGTCCGTGTTTTGAGGGTTGATGGTAGCTCGCATATTTTCGATAAACACCGGCAACTGAATATAAGACGAACCACCCATCGGTGTATATTTATATACCGCCAACAATAACCCATCTATAGTCTCTAATGTAAATCCACTTCCGCGTGATTTATATTCATCATCCTCCTTCATCAACTTCATGTATTCACTCTCAATAATCGTACTAATGTCACTATCTGAGAAAATTTCGACCGCCGATGTTTTGAACACCCTATTCTCCGATGAATTTGGTACGTTAGGGCGGTTGTACGTAGCCTCATGTTTCAAATTAAATTTTATCGGGTGGTCCCGTACGTGTGTTTTCAATAATTTGTTCAGCTCGGGCTCAAGCGATCGGAGAAACTCGGTATAAATTACTGAATAATTAACATTTTTGGCATAGTACCAAACTATTTTTCTGCTTGATGAGGACGAAATCCCGACGAAGCCTGGGGACTGAACTAAATTCATCCACGCCTTTTTCGCCCTAGCAGCTGACGTGGTGTTTGCGGTGGAAATTCGTTTGCCGCTTACGCCAGTAGTTGTATAAGAGTCTAAAAAATAAAATTAAAAAAAAACCCTAATAAATCTAAAGAAAAATTAATTTTCCTATAATAGTAGAAAAATTTTATGTTTCGTTTAAAATTAAATCTACCAAACCGGTGCAACCCATTAGCATATAAATAAAATTTATGATTTATACGACTCTTTGAAAATTATATCCCATCTATAATATTAAAAATAAAGCTAACCTGTATTATCGTCTTGAACTTTTCCAAATTCGTCCATAGCTGCCATGCAAATCTCGTCCTCGGATACTATGTTCGAGCCACCGGCCGGGATATCGGGAACGAAAATTTGAGGAGCAATCTGTATATCTCCCTGTGGAGTAACGCGAGGAATGAACTGTATGACACTCTGTCGGGTGGGTTGAACAACACTCGGTGCAGGCTGACGATTGAGCCGGAACGATTTCTTTGAAAAAATATTAGATATAAATTAATATTAGATATAAATAATATTGTATAAATAATTATACATACCCTGAGCATTTTTCAAATGTTTGGTGAGGTTGGTTTTGTAGGTGAATGTTGACTGACATATAGTGCATGGAAAATGGATACCTCTATGAATTTTTCCATGTCTGACCAAATTATCTTTACGTGTGAAAACCGAAGGACACTGTTGACATTTAAACATCTTTAAATTATGAAAACGAAATAAAAATAACAAAATGTTTAAACACTTGTAAAAATTTTAAAACACTGGAAATAAATTTCGCTTGTATTTTTGAGGTAGGTCGAGTATAAAAGATAGAATGTTTCCCATAAGTGAGAATATACGTCTTAGAAAATCAGATGATATATTTACATATCTCGAAGAAGTGATGACTTGTACTATGGTGTTAAATTTATCTGCAGGATCAAGTCCTACATTCAAAAATTTGCGCTCGGTGAAGTCGAGAATTTAAACAATAAAACTGATTTAAAACGACTTGCTGCTAGAACGGATACTCAGCTACTAACAATTTTGACGAATAATCCTAATGGTTGGGTATTTTCTTTAATTGAATACATATAAATATCGTTCAATATAAATGGTCAGTGTGTGAATATTCAATTGAATACATATTATCGTTAATACGACGGAAGTGCCTTTCAATGAACATTGCTATGGCGTTTTTCAATAATAATAGTTTTCGTTAAGAAATGTGTTTGAATATTGATATTTATTTGAATCAGGATAATGTACCTACTAATGGCAGGAAATGTATCTTATTGTACTTCGAAAGTGTCTTTCAATTTATTGATATTTATTTGAACACAGATAAATGTCTCTTATTGTAAATACGTCAGTGATATATACGTCAGCGGGTTGGGGTTGCGTCGGCGGCGGCGGGATGCGGGATGCGGTGGGATGCAGGATGCGGTGGGATGAGGCTCTAGAACATACCATTTTATCCTACTCATATAGGTAGCTAATATGAATCTACTATGGGATTAAATCTGTCATCAAAATCGATGCCGAAGGTTTGATCATTCCCTCTTGCCATTATCCTAATTTTATATTATTCAACAACAGAGCTCGACGATGCATATACACTTAGCTTTCAAAATGTAGGTTCCCTACAAAACCCACAACACTATTGTTTTTAATTGATTAAATATAAGCAAACAAAATTTTTTTTCGATATTTACATTGCAAACATCTTTAATGTAAATATAATATACATCAATAAAATTAATATTATTTAATTAAAAACAAATAA
This sequence comes from Rhopalosiphum maidis, assembly GCF_003676215.2. NCBI lineage: Eukaryota > Metazoa > Arthropoda > Insecta > Hemiptera > Aphididae > Rhopalosiphum > Rhopalosiphum maidis. Next base: position 75,793,704 of record NC_040879.1, on the reverse strand, counting down.
ATGCCGGAATATGTAACATAAATTAGATTAGGCGAATAGATGATTTCGGGATTTCGTATTAAATTTTCAATCTTTTTGATCGGTGATATATTTTATAACTCGTAAAATATACTTTTAACACAAAAATGTAATTTTTATTTTTATTAACCGCGAAATTAAAATAATGTAAAGTTTTTCACATAATCGTTATAACTTTTTAGATTTCTAAAGTTTCTAATGTTTAATTTATTTTAAGAAAATTCAAAACGTGTTATAAATGAAATGAAAATATGAATTTATTCATTGGTTTTCAGGCCTTGGAATATCATCATGTAGTTATGTTGGTGATGTCCAAATAGATTGTGGTTGGGAGAATGTCAGTATTGCGGAAATACCAAAGGAGTGCACGGCTATAATTTTTGATGGATTTAATATAGATTCAAATAACCAAGTCAATGGACCTAGCGGAGAAGATAATTTATTAGGTATTATTACTAAAATAAATAATTAATATTTATATATTAATCCATTATTTAATATTAATAATTAAAATCATACTGCATATTATTATAATATATTAATATAATATTTAAAATTATATATATAATAATTAAAATTCTATATTTAAAACTTTATATATTAAAATTTTAAATACACTCGAGTTGTAAATACAAAATATCTAAAAAATTAATTTAATTCAAAATTTGCAGTAATCCCTTTTGTATAGTACCATAAGCACGTAGTTAATGGTTAACCAGATATAAACAACTTGATGTATAGTCACTGAATTAGACTCTAGAGCAGTGCTCACAAACTAATTTCTATGGATGTCCGTTTTGAAAATAACCAAAATGGTCGCGGTCCCAAACAGTTAATGACTAGTGAAATACAGAATAATTTCCATTACTCAAAATATCTTTAATAAATCTACTACGAGGATAATGATACGTAAAAAAAGTATTCGCGGTTCGACAGTTGGTGACCCTTACTCTAGAATATAGAATAAAAATAATTAAAACTAAACGTTTTAATATAACATGTAAATGTAATTATATAATTTATAATATATATATAGATGAATTAGACTTATTATTGAAAAGTTCTAAGAATGTATTTATATTGTACGGACATGAAACTGAAGAAGACTGGGCTAAAGTACTTGCTACTGAAATAAGTAATAATGCAACAAACTCAGTGGATGAAATGAACGGCTTAAAATCTTTTTTGAACAAGCATCCGGGGATAAAAGGTCTACTTATTAATAATTTAGAACTTGATGTAAGCACAAATTTATTATCATAAAACAGAATTATATTATATTTATTCTATCATCAAGGTCAAAATAATGAAAAGAATATAACTCATTTATTTTAAATACTTTCGATATTTATAGTTAATACAGTGTTTTCACTGTAACTAACAACTTAAAATTTTTATTTATATTTATTGATTTTAATTTGGATTTATTGGACATATTTAGTTAAATAAATGAGTTAATTTATAAATTTAAAAAGTTAATTTTGTATACTTTATTTTTCATTATTTATATTTATAATATAAAATGATTCGGACCACTTCACTTTTCCAAATTATTAAAATGTTTAATAGTTCATATAGATATTTAAAAATATTTTAATAATACCTTTCTTTTTTTTTAAAGGCAAACTCCGAAGATTTTCCCAAATACTCGGAAAATTTCAAAGTTTATCTTGATACGATGAGATCGAATTTTCCTGATATGTCTATTGGCCTTTATTTAAGAGGAAACTTTATAGTAAAACAGTATACCAACCCAAAATTAACTTGTGAGTATATTATGTATTATCTTTTTCTGTGTACCTCTGTTTAATGTTTATGTTTTAACAATAATCTGAGAAGTATTGATATTTTCAGAAACGAGTTGTATTTTTTGTTATACTCGTATATACTTATTCTTACTGATCGATAGAATATTGTTACAATAGAATAATAAATTATATTAGTTATTTTTCAAGGAATTTTCTTTTATAGTGATGTCAAATTTCTTAAGATTGCAGTTGTAATAACAAAATCGACTTTGTTTGTATAATGTTCACGGCTAATATATTGATGTTGGTTGATCATATATTTCTGAAAACATTATGTTATAATCATCAATATATGTACACCTATAGTGGTGTTATATAGTTCTTCTAATTCGGTTATCAGTCAATTTAGTTAAAATTTAAATATAATATGAAATAAAAACGATTTACCATAGATATAATTATATAGCTAAGTCATATCTTTTTAAAACGTATAATGAAAACCTGATAAAATACAAAAAAAAAGAACCATATTATCATAGTTTTTCATTTTCTCCAAAAGCAAAGTAAGCAACATAAGACTTTTAGGGACACTTGCAATTTCATTTTTAACCTGCTTCTGAATCTAGAGTGCCTTTAAAATTTTACAGAAGGATGTGGTAAATCATTCCAAATAGGTAATAGAAGATTTTTGGTTAAGCAAGGTATTAAGTAATATTATCTCAACTTAATTCGTAATTTTATGGGTCGATAAGTATCAATATTTTCAAATAAATAAGCACTAGAATAAATTATAAAAAAAAAAATAGCTAAAAACATAAATAAAGCTAAAGTTGATTTTTTTGCTAACGCAACTGCATTTTTAAGTGATTTTTGATTTACACGAAAAAATAGTATGTAAAGAAAAGTATATTATTAATATAATTTTTAATAACCATTTTATTAAAATATCAATCTTTTAAAAAATAAAAAAAAAAGTACGGGCTTATATAATGTTATTTTTTTCACAGATATTAGTTGTATGACTTATCGTTAATAACAATATAATACTTATTTAAAAATTTTAAATAGGGTTGAATTTTACAATAATAGATCCGTCAGTAGATCTCTACATGATTTCTGTAGTGACCTTTAATGAATGCACTGATCAATTCAGACTTCTTGGAACAGCACCAATAACGATGCCAAATACAAAATACACATTGGTATTGAACATTATAATTAACAAAGTTTGCTGAGTTGGATCTTCTAAATAATTGTATTTTTCTAGAGTAATTTAAGAGATATTTTAGTGGACCTATCTGTTCCAAAAAAAAAAACATATTATAGATACAGATTGGGCCCATTGAGCAACGATGACACACTTGATGGAATGTGTGCATCGACTGTTGACAAGGTATACAGATTCAACATCAATTAATAAATGACTTATGATTAGTTAATAATTACAGTTATTAATATGATAACACACGATACCCTAGGTACGTGGCATGATAATAATAGTAAAGAATGTTAATATTAGAAACTTGCTAAGGACATACATTACGTTATGCGCAACAAACCGTTAACTACTATAAATTTATAATACTTAACCTATCAAATAACATTACGGGTTATCATCGTGATTAAAATACTAAAATAAATAACGAATTAAAGGATCATACAACAGTTTCGTTGTTAATTTTCGCACTTAGCCTGTAGATACGATACCCGTTTTTAAAGTATTATTATTTTTATTGGAATTAATGTATTAATCTAACAATTTTGGTACGAAGTCGTAATCGCATTTTTTTTATATTACTTACGTATAAAACATTAAAATTATAACATTTTACGCTTAGTTCCAAGTTGTGCTAGCTAATAATATTAGAACGAATTATTTAGACCTATTATATATTTTGCTTAAAAGTATGAATATCTGTATTTTTTCGTTCGTTTATTACAATATGCTATTTTTTAATCAAGTCACAAGTAAATAATTAGTTAACATTTAAAAAGGGTAGGAAAGTGGGTACGCTCTGCTGTATAGTAGAAATGGAGAGCAGCTCACTTTAATGGATATGTTAAATTTGAATGCAAAGAATGGTATCATTGTATACGAAAGAGGATTCTGAACGGAAATGATTTGTTAGTCTATGATTTATTATATTATTAGCTATATTCAAATTGTATGTATCGTTTTTTTACGCGATTTCGTAAAAAAATAAATTTCATACGCTCATAAGATTTCTTCTATATAGAAGCTAGAATTTTCTTTTACATTTATCTGAAGCAAGACTTATGGAAAACGAGTAGGTCCCTGTTGATTGCATTATGCTAGTAGCATTTTATCGCGACAACTCCAAGGCCGATGGGTATGCTATAACGATGTCATATGTGATATATATTATGCATATAATAATCTGCGCCGTTTTGGTCAATTTATCTGTGTTTCTGTTTCATCGTATTATTGTATTATTATAAATATTATAATGAAAACGCCAGTGATCGTATCGCCCGTTTACCTACAACCGGGACAGCAGTGTCGTGATCATAGTCATTTTTAATATTATTTCAAACGTATCGAAACGAAATATAATCAAGTGTATAATATGATATGATAGAATAAAATAGAATATATATATATATATATATATATATAATATTGTTATATTGTAATAATATAAAATTGGCTGCGGTCAACATAAATTGGTAGCAGAGCGTAGTTGTAGTGGTTTCATTATAATTAATTTCGGTATATTTCAAGTTTCATGTTATTATCGGACGAGCAAATAAAGGAGCTGGGTATTACTACTCAAAAGCATGATGATGGTCACAAAAAAAAAAAAAAAAAATCACACGTCATTGTAACATCAATATATCCATCACTCCGTTCAGAATCTAAAAACATTCGTAACTCGTTAAAAAAATTAAGTATTATAAAACCCAAACATTAATAGCCGGATAATGTCGTGATTTTTGTGTTTGATATTGTTAATTGATTTTAATATTGAACATTATTAGCTGAAATTGGTCCTGCCGAATAAAAAATTTACTATTTAGCAATTGTACGATCGAGAAAACAGGTTCAGACATAAAACAATATAAGAAAGAATGTTGTAGGCACTATAGTATATTAAGAATATGTGTTCTCATATGAAATGTGCAGACGTGAAGTACCAGTTTGAAAAATGAAACACAATAAAGAACTAGACGATTTAACCGAAAACTTTTTGCATTATATATGTATTAATTTTGTTAAACGTATTTATAGATATGTTTACATTCAACTGATTCAAATTCTTGGTGTTACGAAACTTTAGACTCGTTTAATGCAAAAGTAATATTATTTAATGAATAAAATATTTGATTTATTTACCTATTTAAAATAAATAATTTTTTAGGGTAAATTTGCCAAAGACAATGGAGCAGGATTTGTAGTTAATATTATAAAATTAGATGATCCTAAAAATGTTTGTAAGTGTGGACCATACCCTTCGTTTTACGCTATTCTAGATGGTTTTAATGGTAAGAATACTAAGACCACAAAAGAATGTGCTTTATCAAACAGATCTTAGAAGATATAGCTAAACAATTTTTGGACGATATGCATCACCTCATATTTAATCATTTTGTATTGTTTTACTAAAATAATTTTTAATTTTCATTTACGGTCTTGGTTTATGCTATGATAATATTATTTAAGATTGTTCACATTTTGTTTATTAAATTTAATCAATTTTATTATAATAGAAAATTTCAAAAATAAATATTTAATAATTTACTAAATGTTTGTTTTTATTGATTCTCTTATAATACAATATAGTTTAAGATAATGTACGATTATTTTAACAGAGATTGCTACCGATATATTAATTACCTCAAAAACTACTAGAAATTATACTTTTATCAGATACCAACTGTAAATTGTATGATGGAGGCTGGAGGTATATCATCCACATTTTAGTATTCTCCGATTTCAAAAAAAAAAAAAAAAAAAAATAGCCCAATGTATTAGTATTTTAATTGTAGCTATTATAATGTGTTTATCAAATTTATAAATATGAAATTAATTTTTTCAAATCACTTTGAACATTATTTTCAACAATACGTTTCGAGATTTCTTTTTAAACCAAGTTTACAGTATATCTAGCAACTTATTGACTTTCACTGAATCGTTTAAGGATATTTTGGATACCCCGAATGAAATTGTTTTTTTAAGCATATGCCATAATAAAGGTAATGATTGTTGGTCCAAGTGACTTTCTCGATGACTTGTTCAAAAATCTGGTATAATTATAGACATCAGGTATAAAAATTTTATAAAAACCATACATTGATATAAATATTTTATCTTTTTTAATATGAAAAATAGTTAAACTAATTGTAGTACTAGTTTTTATGCTGATGTTTCACATGCATAGTAAACATTGTGGAATAATGGTATACCAGATGATCGTATAATTGTATGATGACAGACGACGTAGCCTTCAATTCAAAGTAAGATAAATTGTACTTATTATTAATACAATTTCAAAACAATAAAAAGTAATAATTGTGGCCTAAAATAATATATCTTATTTATCATTGTAAACTTTAATGTGGAACAAATTTTACAATTATATTAAAACATTAAAACTTAATAAAAACATTAAAAAAATGATTTTCTTTTTCAAAAGTATCGATGTATCGTCAATCGCATTAACTAATCTATTTATCTAATAGAATGTATGAAAATATAATTAAATTCGTTATAAAATTGTGTCGGTATTGTTTATCTTACATTTTTAAACACATTTGTTTCAATATTATTAAAATTTTAAGATAGGATTGACGCTGTACCTGTTGGTGTAACGATGTGGTGGTGAGGTATCGGCGATGTTGGTAAACGGTGAAAAGGGAATAGGGGAAAGGAGATGGAGGAAATAAAAAAAAGAAAACACTTTGGTTATGGTAGAAAACAAAACACCGTTTTATTGTTCTCGGTTTTAGAATTCGTAAAAAAAACACCGTTGGTTTTGAAAGAAAAGTTGCAAAGTTGAAGGAGGCACGGTACGGCGATGCGTAAGTTAACAATTCGCGTACGGTGCGGCGGGTAAGACTAATTAACCTCGGGCCGGTTCACGGTCGTGTCGGGTCTGAAGTTCCGGACGCGGTTCGTCACACGTCCGTGTCCTCTGCCGTCGACTAGTGGTTGAAAAAGAGAGGTCATTGCGTGGCTTTCCGCGCAAATGTCGTTTGAATTCAAACGGTCATTGCGCAAGGCCGCGTCAGGATATTGAAAGGTTCCTGGGTTAAAGTGGGAGGGCGACTTCACGGACGTCTATGAAGAGCTATAAAATGCGCACTCGCGAAAAGTTAAACACGTTCTACAGGATCGACTGTCAAAAACGTTTTGTTAAATATTTTATTAGTGCATTTAAATCCTTATTTGATGTAGCTACCAGACTATCGATCAATAAAGTATATAGTAACAATTAATACATTGTTATAACACAAGAATTTGTTAAAAAAGTTTTGAACTTTATACTGCAAGATCGTTTGTGATTAATTTATAACATACAAACTAAAATGGAAACTCGATACTTTTTTTGTATCATCATTCTGGTTATCTCAAACAAATTTCTCCGTTTAAATATCTCCATTACATGCAAAAATTGTTATATTGTCAAATTTAAAAAGTTAAATTTTTTCTAAAGTGATATAGGTAGCTAACGTAAATCTACTATTGGACTAAATCTGTCATCAAAATCGATGCCGAATGTTTGATCACTCCTTTTTGCAATTATCCTAGTTTTATATTACTCAATAACAGAGCTCGACGGTGCATATACACTTAGCATTCAAAATGTAGGGTCCCCACAAAACCCACAACATTATGGTCCATGACACTATTGTTTTTAATTTATATTATTTAATTAAAACAAATAAATGACGGAATATGTAACATAAATCAGTTCAATATAAAAATATTTTACATGGTTTACTCATATAAAAAAATTATTCGAAAATAATAATAATGATTAAGAGGACACCATACCCGCGTGTGTTGTCTCTGACTTACTGACATAGTAACATAAATCATAACAAAATTTCGTTCAACTGAATATATTTTGTAATGTTAGCTTTAATATTATAGTAAATTTATCTTTTATCAAATTTAAAGGTAAAAATATTATCTAGGAAATGACTCATGATTTTATTGATATTATTATTTTAAAGTGAGTTATGAACATTTTAAAGTTGCAATATTTTACATAGCTGTAACTTATTTTAAAATAATAATATCATTAAAACACTGATAACCGAACCTTGTAGGAGGCCTTTATCAGTATGGTGTATTTTTGATAATTCTGAGAGTGCTCTGACTTGTATTTTACGATTTTTTTAGGAAATTTTGTAATAATAGAAACATTTTGCCATTTACGTATGCCACTGTTATGAATTATTTTAAGTGTTCTATTTTGCCATACAATGTCATAGTCATATGTGTTCGCGCCACCGTTGCCGCCGTTAAATTATATTATAATTATATGAATACAAATATGTCGATTCACGGTCATCACCGACCGACCTGTTGCACACACACTCACGCGCACCAGCCACTATTTTCTATATATTTTTGTTTGTTTGTTATAATTATTATTGTCCTGTGAATTATACATATCGGCGTGTTATCGGCTCGCCGGTGCGTGCAGATTAGCACGGCCGCCGTAATTTTCGCTAGTCTCGTTCGTACCATTGTTGTTGTCCTAAGAACCGTAAAATTATATTTACGTATCGGTTTTTTTTTGAATTGATGTTTTTTATATTATAAATTGCAAGGCGCTAATCGCCACTGTATTATTATATTTTACTCTCATTACCGCACACTAGCACTCTTTGGTCTTGCTCGGCGATCCCGTCCACATCCTTTGATTTGCTATACACATATACACATTTTTACGCAGGTCGGTCGGTGTGTGAGAATATTATAGTAACGCTACGAAGTATATCGGTTACCGGGCGCACGAATTATTAATATTCGTTCCCGGCCCGTACAATATGCTTTTTCTACATTTAAAAATATTAATATAAAGTATTGTTTTTAATGTTGTCAATGGTAGAGTGGTTTTTGCGGAAACCGCATTGTTCTTTGGTTATTAGATTGGATGTTTCTAAGTGCCAAATAAATCATTTATTGACTATTTTTTCTATGGTTTTTGTTAGAGTATTAATAAGTGAAATAGGTCAATAGTTAATAATATTGAATTTGTTTTTATTGGGTTTAGAGATTTTTAAGGCACCATCGGAAAGGTGAGTAAATTTTGGTTGTTTCATTGAAGATTTTTATTGATATTGACCAATGGTCGCTGGTGCTGTATTCTATGAGGACATTCCATTCGATTGTAGGAGCGAAAGCACTATTTAATATTGTGATATCAATGGCCGAGAAAAAGTTTTGAGCTACATTGTGGTGTATGTATTCCCCGGAGTTTAGTAATGTTATTTGATCATTTTCTAATTTTTCCATCGTTCTGCCTCTGGCATCGGTGTAGTTAAATCCCCAAATTTAGTTTCGGCTGTTAAAATCGCCGAGAAAAATAAAAGGCTTGGGTAGTTCTTTAATGATATCATCGAGGTCAATAAGTAATAGATTGGTGCTATCCAGTAGATAAATTTTACAGACACATAAGGAACATTTGAAGTGTATAGAGACAGCAATAACTTCAAGTGAGGAATGAATATGAATTTCGGTGCTTTCAAAGAGGTAATAGTAACTCCACCGCTTGCACGGAGGTATGATTAGCGATTTTTGAAAAATCTATTATATCCTTACGTGGGAAAGGTGGTGTTGGTTCTTAATTTGGTTTTTTGGAAGCAAAAAGCGATAGGTCAAATGAGAGCTTTTGCTCGGCAAATGTCGGTGTAGTCCGTGCTTTTGAAGGCCATTTATATTCCATTGTATAATATTAGCTGTCATATTTATTTTTATTTACAAATTTTAATTTATGTATTGATAGGTTGTGAACAGTTGATTTGGTGATCTGGAAGTGTTATGATTTAGCTACATATGGTTGTAGGAAAACTTAGTTGTCTTGGGGTGGTGGTAAAGCTTGGAATAACAAATTGACTAGTCTGGTAAGTTGAGCTTTTGTGGTACGTTCAGTGAGTATTTGATCGATCAAGAGCATTAGATAACTGATATCCGAGTTGATGTCTTTACAGATACAATGAATATTTAATATTTTTTTTATAATATAAATAAATATATTATATTGAAATATAATTTCCATTTTCAGAAGTAGGGAAATCTCCAAAATTAGGTCCAAAATATAGAGGTCGTTTTAAAATCTTAGAAAAAATCAATGACCTAAATTATAAAGTCGAACTTATTTGAGATAATAAAATAACTGAAGATATAATCCATGTTAGGCGTCTTAAACCATATCACTCAAGAGAAAACATTAATAATTAATTATCACGAATAAATAATAATAAGTTAAATATCAGATATTATATAACAAAAAAGAAATTAATCTTTTTAAATAAATATATAACAAATAAATTATAAATAATAAGATCATAAAATTATACAGAACAATTTAATAATCATATTACAATCAAATAAAAACATGATTTGAATAATAAAAAAAAAAAAAAATGAAGAAAACGCAGAAACAATAATTAATAAAAAACTAGGTATTTAAAAAAATATATTATTTTATACAAAAAGAAAAGGGGTTAATAATAAAATAAATAAAATAAAATAATAATAAAAAAAAAAAGAGGGAGAAAATAATAAATAATAATAATATTAGTTTTAACTTTAAAACTGTTTACACTATTTTACGTTTGTTATAGCAGCCATTGTATTTTATGTTATACATTTTTATGATTGTAAGACAAGCATACTATAGTTAACCTTCAACATATTCATAATGAACTTCACACCTCTCCTCATCATCTTACAACTACACATGGTACATGGATTTATTTCATATGATTGTAATGGACCCAAATTCAACATAACAGCATTTAATAGCTTGTCTGTGGAACCATGCGAACCACTATCAGAAATCCACACCAAATCAATTCAACGAATTCAACTTCTACAAAAAACAGATACCTACCAAATACCTTATAAAACATGCTCAATAATAACAAACTATTTTATAAGTACGTGTTCAATTTTAGAAGATGCCCAAATGGTAGAAATGGTTTTTTCACTGAAATAACTGAATTATAGCAGTGCCCGGCTAGCTCAGTCGGTAGAGCACGAGACTCTTAATCTCGGGGTCGTAGGTTCGAGCCCCACGTTGGGCGCCACTTTGTAATGATAGAGAAAAACAATAGTAAGTTAATCGGGGACTATTATATATTTCTAAATCATTACTTGTAAAAAAATTATAACTTGATCATATTACCTTTCTGATTCCTGTGTCGATTTGTTTGTTGAAATCGTTGTTCGCGTTCAAGATGTAATATGAGGTGATTAATTTATATTTTAAAATAATTAGACCTTTTTTCTTTGAACCACTATTGTAATTTTATTTAACTTATTTTTAACAATTTTTAATACACGTATTTTAATTAATTACAAACGTTTATAACTTATTTAATATTATGTCTTATTGCATGAACGATCTGCGTAGACTCTTACACTCGCTTTTGACAGTCCGCACAATAAGACAATAAAGACTGCCTGTTTGCGACTACTAGTCTCCTTATATATCTAATTCTTATACAGATAAGAGTGTTTGCGTGTGTATATGTGCATATGTGTGAGTTTTATCTTATATTTAAAGCTATCAATTATTACAATTATTATATATATTATTGTATTTTATTGAATATTACTTATCATACAATTAAAATTTAAGATATATGATGGCCAAGTGCACATCATTACACTTCATTGGTTGATAGGATTACCGTAGGTGGTGATAATAATGTTATTGGTGATGTGGCGTCAAAAAGAGGCCTTTTATGTAGTTTATTATAAGCAAGGTGTAATGGTTCTCGGTTTTTATGAATTTGATTTGGGAACAGAGGCTGGAGAATTTCGTTGATCTGATAATCTTCTGTTATCTCTTCCATTATTGGAGGGGATGTGAATGTAAGATTGGGGTTTTTATTGTAGGGGTGTGTATGGCCGTATCTTGGATGTCGATGTCTGCGAGGAAGTGTACGGAAGGTTGCGTAGTGTTAGAGTTGTGGCGGGGGATTTACACATGTGATTCTGTCATCGGTTAAGAATACTCTGAAATCGGTCTGGTTGTGAAGTAGTGATAAACATCTTGGGAGATTTGGTGCGTCTTCATGTTTGATAAAATATTGACGGCGGAAGCTTAAGATGTGCTCATATTTCTCGATATTGATACCAGCTTTGAGATAAGCAATTTCAGAAACTGGAGCATAATTGATATTTTGAAGCGCGTCGATTAGAACCTGGTTGGGGAAAGAGGGACATACATTTGATATGACCATCCTCTTGGAAGAATTTATGAGTCAACGTACTTGTATTAGCTGATCATTAATTGTAATGATTTACAAGTAGTTTATTTTTTTTATTTTAATTTAATGCAAAAAACATTAATGGAGAACAATTAAAAAATTCCACTAAATTTATGCTGTTTTTGAGTCATAAATATTCTAACTATAGTTATTAATTACGAACTACTGTTTACAAAAAGTCAGGTTTATACAAAAAAATAAAATGGTTATACCTGTTATATATATTTATGTATGCTCAATTGTTTTAAAACACACTTCACATGTATTTTACAAACAGCTTGAATGCATATATATTAAACATCAATGAAATTTATATTATTTAATCAAAAAACAAATTAATGTCAACATATATAACATACATTAGTTTATTATAAAAACATTTTTATACAATTTACTCAAATAAAAACTAATAACTCCGGCGATACTTACTACAAGTTCTACATCGTATCGTATATAAATAAAAAATGTTCTCTTACGATTATTTAATTTTACTTAGTAATATTTTAATTGTAGCAGTACACGCACACTCTCAAAGTCGACCAAGTAAGATTTTATTTTAAAAATAAATTTGAATTTTTACTCAATTACTATTCCTGTGTAAATTGATTAAATTCTCCTTTGGTCATAAGGACATGCGTTCTTAAATATTTTATTAGTGCATTTAAATCCTTATTTGATATAGTTACCAGACTACAAATCAATAAAATATATAGCAACAATTAGTACATTGTTATTTTCTCTTTTAAAAACAACACAATAATTTGTTAGAAATGTTTTGAATTTAATGTGACAAGATCGTTTGTGATTGCTTTATATACCATACAAACTAAAATGAAATCTCCGTACTTTTTTTGTACCATCGTTCTGGATATCTCAAAAAAATTCCTTCGTCCAAATATCTCCAAATACAAAACCTGTTATATTGTCAAATTGAAATAATTATATTTTTTTTTAGGTTCATATAAGTAGGATAAAATGGTATGTTCTAGAGCCGCATCCCACCGCATCCCGCATCCCGCCACCGCGAACGTGCACGACTTGTATTATTGTTATCATATACGTATGCATACAACCAGTTATCGTTTGTTATCACATGGTATAATACACGTGCGTGATTTATATTTAATCAGATATCACACATTTAATCGGTTATCGCACATTTAATCAGTTATCACGTGTTATCAAACATTATTTTTTAATATTAATTATTTTAATATATATCACTGACGTATTTAAAATAAGAGACATTTATCTGTGTTCAAATAAATATCAATAAACAATCAATGAACAAATTATTGAAAACACACGTACGGGACCACCCGATAAAATTTAATTTGAAACTTGAGGCTACGTACAACCGCCCTAACGTACCAAATTCATCGGAGAATAGGGTGTTCAAAACATCGGCGGTCGAAATTTTCTCAGATAGTGACATTAGTACGATTATTGAGAGTGAATACATGAAGTTGATGAAGGAGGATGATGAATATAAATCACGCGGAAGTGGATTTACATTAGAGACTATAGATGGGTTATTGTTGGCGGTATATAAATATACACCGATGGGTGGTTCGTCTTATATTCAGTTGCCGGTGTTTATCGAAAATATGCGAGCTACCATCAACCCTCAAAACACGGACCAGGAATGTTTTAAGTGGGCGATTCTCGCGAGGCATGTGACGGGGGCGGCTGTACATCGTGTTGGTGATAATTATAGGCAGCACGAGAACAAATACAATTTCGTGGGTATTTCGTTCCCAACGTCTCTCCGCCAAGTAAAGATTTTTGAAAGAAATAATCCGAACGTATCTGTCAATGTTTACGGGCTCGAAAAGAAGTTTCAACCACCTAAGAAATATCCCACATACGAGGTGTCCCGTTACGGGTAGTCGATGAAGAGAAGACAAACCATTTCAACTTGTTGTTGGTGACGGACGGTGACAACACACACTACGTGTATATATCAAATTTTTCACGACTTTTAAGACGTCAAAAAACATCACACACACTGAGAGAGTCGTGTTTTGTAAACAATGTTTCACGAGTTTCGACGACAGGCGTCTTGAATACAAGTTGAGCGGGCAGGAGGCTTTGAATCAGCATAAACTAATATGTGGAACACATAGACCCATATTACCAATTATGCCAGCAGAGGGGAGTATTTTGGAGTTTGAAGGTTGGGGTAAAACACAACGACATCCCGTAGTCATTTACGCGGATTTTGAAGCTATCTTGGTGAAGGTGGATGAGAAAAAGGGAAAAAGCACGACAGTAATACAGAGGCATGTACCTATGAGTTACGGTATATATGTGAAAACGACGGAAAATGTACCTATCGAACTGCTTGAAAAACATGACATACCTACATCAGTAATTATTCACCGAGGATCAGAGACGCATACGGAGGTGGCAAAACATTTTGTTGAGACAGTTGTAGATTTATCCAGAAAAATTGAAGACCTTTTAAGTCTAATAAAAAAATAATTATGAGCGAGGAACAACAAGATGAGTATGATAACAGTACAACGTGTAATTTATGTAAAAAAGATTATACATCTATAAACGGAAAAGTACGAGACCACTGTCACTTGTCTGGACAGTATCGTCAAACTATTTGCAACAGATGTAATCTGACATTGCAAATTTCGTACCGTGTTTCCTTCACAATTTAAGCAATGATGATGCTCACTTCATTGCCGTGGAGCTGGGATATGATGAGCGCAGTACAACAGTGATTTCTAAAAGCGAGGAGAAATTCATCTCATTCAGCAAATATATTTCAAACAAATTTACCCTTCGATTTATAGACACTTATAGATTCATGACTTCAAGCTTATCTACACTCTCGAAAAATTTAATTACACCAGGATTTGATAAGTTTAGGGAAACTTCGAAACATTTTGCCCGTGATGATATGGCTTTTGTAACACGGAAGGGGGTGTATCCATATGAGTACACAGATGGTTGGGGGAAATTGGATGAAGCTACACTACCAACAAAAGAGTCTTTCTATAGCACACTAACTGAGGAAAATATAAAAGACATGGAATACCGACACGCCGAGAAAGTTTGGAGGCATTTTGATTGTAAGGCTCTAGGCGAGTATAGCGATCTATATTTGAAAATAGACGTATTACTGCTAGCGGATGTCTTTGAAAACTTTCGAGACATATGCCCGACAACATATAGCCTCGATGCGGCATTTTATTACACTGTTCCTGGACTAAGCTTTGACGCGTGTTTGAAATTCACCTCCATAAAACTAGAACTTTTATCTGATTATGATATGTTGATGATGTGTGAAAAAGGTAAGTTTTTAAAAATAATATATATATTACATTTATTAATTAACTATTCTGTTATAGGTATACGTGGAGGTCTTACACAAGCAAGCATGCGTTATGGGAAGGCGAATAATCTGAAAACACCTGAATACGAAACGAGTAAACCAGATTCATGGATAATTTATCAAGACTGTAATTATATATATATATATATTTTTTTTTCAAAAAAAGATTATCTTTTAAACTTTATTTTTGTTTAGGTAATAACTTGTATGGCTGGGCAATGTCCGAGTACATACCATATGGTGGCTTTGAATGGATAGAACCTACACTTGACGGATTAGAAAATTTAAACGATACTTCAGATATAGGACGGATGTATGAGGTCGACATAGAGTATCCACAGCGTTTACATGACGATCATAATGATCTGCCATTCTTACCGAACAGTGGTATACCACGTGGATCTAAAATAAAGAAACTCATGGCGACACTAGAATCTAAAGAACGTTATATTGTACACTACCGTATTTTGAAACAGGCGATGGCAAATGGTTTGAAAGTGAAAAAGGTAAATGTTTTGATCATATAAAAAGTATATATAATATATTAACGATAACTTTGTTTTAGGTTTACAGGGTATTGCAGTTCAAACAGTCTAAATGGCTTGCCAATATATTAATTTAAATTCTGGGATGAGGAAGAAGGCGATGAACCAGTTTGAGATTGATTTCTATAAACTGATGAACAATAGTGTATTTGGTATGTCACTTTATACTATATAGTATATATATAATCATTTTTACTAACATTTTATTTTTACAGGAAAATGATGGAATCGGTGAGATCAAGGATTAAGATGGAACTTGTTTCGAGCGAACAGCGCTTACAGAAATTAATGAACCGATCGACATTTAAATACTGCACTAATTATGAACATACAAATATAACAGCTGTAACAATGGATAATAAAATCATAAATTTCTGTAAACCAATCTATATTGGTATGTATACTCTATATTTTTTGTCATCCATTTATTAACATATTTTGTATAGGTTTAGCGGTGCTTGATATATCGAAAACGATGATGTATGATTATCACTATAATGTGATGAAGGCGCATTATAGTGATAACATCAAGCTGATGTATACTGATACTGGTAAATATACTAAAACTAATCTCATGTATATACATAATTTATCATTCTTTTTCCAGATTCTTTGATATATCATATCAATACCACAGACTTTTATGCAGACTTGACGGCTAACCGCAACTTGTTGGATAGGATGGACACCGCAAATCTTCCTCGTGACCATCCGTGTTATGTAGCAGATAGAAAAAAGATACCAGGTTACTTTTCCGATGAGACTGATGGACATACCATGACAGAGTTTTGCGCACTACGCGCAAAATCGTATGCATATAATATACATGCAGGAGAAGAGGACGAGCGGAAAGATAATGATGACAGAGTAGGAAGAGAAAAGATCAAGGCCAAGGGGATAGGAGTCATGTGGTTAAGAATCACATGACGTTGGAAGACCACAGAAAGTGTTTGTTTGATGAATCTGGAGTGGAGGCATGCAAGAAGAATGTATCTATTCGCTCATTCAAACGCTAGTTGATGACGATAAAAACGATAAAGCTAACTTACAACAGTTATGACGATAAGAGAGTGGTATTGGACGATAAAATCCATACCTTGGCTCACGAACACTATAGTTTAGGGTAAGTTTTAAATTATTTTATATTTTTTTTAAAATTATTTTACTTATATTTATAATTTTATAGGAATGATGACGAGCAGATTGTTGATTGGCCAGATCATGAGATAGATGCTAGTGGTCATGAGTGGGATGAATCAGATAAAAATTTTATGAGAATGTTTTTACGGGAATGCATGTCCAAATAATTAAATACCGTGTATATTTCTAATTTGTAAATATCATGTATATATACTTTGTTATATATTATAAATACCATGTGTTTGTTTATTTTTATTGTAAATATCACTTGAATAATTTGTATATATTAATGTAATCTATAACCAATTATTGAAAATGTAAGGGTACCTATGTAAAATAAAAAAAACCAATGTTAAAATATTAATATGTTTATTAAATAAAATGTATATACATTTTTAAGAATTATTTATAAACCATTTTCTTATAGCAAATACTTTGTAAAATGTACATCGTTTTGGATTATACTCCATATGAAAAATACAGCAAGGTAAAGTTTCGTCATTACATATTTGATCCAAACGAGGGCAGCCCAAGTTTTCAATGTTGATGAGGGCGACGTGAGATATATACTCTATGAGAACTTGTTTTTTCTGTTCACCTTTGACGTAAATGCAGGTAAACTTTAATGAATTCAATATTTTTCCGAGTTCTTCATACTCTATGTCACCGTGTTCTATAGATAGTTGATGATAATTACGCTCCAGCCACTTGTTGGTTTTACGACTTTTGTTATCCTCCATCGATTTTGAATGTTTAAAAATCCAGTGTTGGGTCGCCCATGTTGCCGTGTCTACTATAGACATTTCTTTAATCATATATTTATTGTTGACGCCAAGTACACATTGCATGTCCAAGATGGCCGAAGTCATTACAGCTTGTCTTTATAATACGTTTCAATAGTATTAAGACGACTGAGTATAGCTGGTATTATTTTTTTAATTTCGTCTATACTTTGTTCGATTGATTGAAATGATATTTCGCCTCTTGTCATATGCTCAGCTATCTGTATACATGTCAATTGTACCGCTTCTACTTGTACTTCTTGAATTTGTTCGGATTTCTGATTTTCTTCGAATAAATGTTCGATTTTATCTAATCTAGACGAAAACGATTTGACTTGCTACTAGAACGGATACTCAGCTATTAACAATTTTGATCACCAATATAAAGTAGGAAATATTGATAACGCTAGTGTCAGCGGCATCCGCGACATCCTGGCGACCGGTAGAAGACATTTATTTGTGATTATTACTGCCATTAGGCAGGAAAAAGTTACAATAATGTCCAGGTTGTGTGTGAAACGATAGTGTCATTTAGTTAATTGAATAAGATGGAAGCTATTAGTATATCGAATAATCCTAATGGTAGGGTATTTTCTTTAATTGAATACATATAAATATTGTTCAATATAAATGGTCAGTGTGTGAATATTCAATTGAATACATATTATCGTTAATACGACGGAAGTGCCTTTCAATGGACATTGCTATGGCGTTTTTCAATAATAATAGTTTTCGCTAAGAAATATGTTTGAATATTGATATTTAATTGAATCAGGATAATGTACCTACTAATGGCAGGAAATGTATCTTATTGTACTTCGAAAGTGTCTTTAATAACTGATAACTGATTAAATATAAATCACGCACGTATATTATACCATGTGATAACAAATGATAACTGGTTGTATGCATACGTATATGATAACAATAATACAAGTCGTGCACGTAAAAAATAAAATGTTTGATAACACGTGATAACTGATTAAATGTGTGATAACTGATTATATATTTATCACGCACGTGTATTATACCATGTGATAACAAATGATAACTGATAACAAATGATAACTGGTTGTATGCATACGTATATGATAACAGTAATACAAGTCGCGCACGTACGTGGCGGCGTGATGCGGGATGCGGTGGGATGCGGCTCTAGAACATACCATTTTATCCTACTTATATGAACCTAAAAAAAAATATAATTATTTCAATTTGACAATATAACAGGTTTTGTATTTGGAGATATTTGGACGAAGAAATTTTTTTGAGATATCCAGAGCGATGGTACAAAAAAAGTACGGAGATTTCATTTTAGTTTGTATAGTATATAAAGCAATCACAAACGATCTTGTCACATTAAATTCAAAACATTTCTAACAAATTATTGTGTTGTTTTTAAAAGAGAAAATAACAATGTACTAATTGATGATATATTTTTTATTGATTTTTAGTCTAGTAAATATATCAAATAAGGATTTAAATGCACTAATAAAATATTTAAGAACGCATGTCATTATGACTAAAGAAGAATTTAAACAATTTACACAGGAACAGTAATTGAGTAAAAATTCAAATTTATTTTTAAAATAAAATTTTACTTGGTTGACTTTGAGAGTGTGCGTGTACTGCTACAATTAAAATATTACTAAGTAAAATTAAATAATCGTAAGAGAACATTTTTTTATTTATATATGATACGATGTAGAACTTGTAGTAAGTATCGCCGGAGTTATTAGTTTTTATTTGAGTAAACTGTATAAAAATGTTTTTATAATAAACTAATGTATGTTATATATGTTGACATTAATTTGTTTTTTGATTAAATAATATAAATTTCATTGATGTTTAATATATACATTCAAGCTGTTTGTAAAATACATGTGAAGTGTGTTTTAAAACAATTGAGCATACATAAATATATATTACAGGTATAACCATTTTATTTTTTTGTATAAACCTGACTTTTTGTAAACAGTAGTTCGTAATTAATAATTATAGTTAGAATATTTATGACTCAAAAACGGCATAAATTTAGTGGAATTTTTTAATTTTTAATTTTTTGTTTTCCATTAATGTTTTTTGCATCAAATTAAAATAAAAAAAAATAAACTACTTATAAATCATTACAATTAATGATCAGCTAATACAAATACGTTGACTCATAAATTCTTCCAAGAGGATGGTCATATCAAATGTATGTCCCTCTTTCCCCAACCAGGTTCTAATCGACGCGCTTCAAAATACCAATTATGCTCCAGTTTCTGAAATTGCTTATCTCAAAGCTGGTATCAATATCGAGAAATATGAGCACATATTAAGCTTCCGCCGTCAATATTTTATTAAACATGAAGACGCACCAAATCTCCCAAGATGTTTATCACTACTTCACAACCAGACCGATTTCAGAGTATTCTTAACCGATGACAGAATCACGTGTGTAAATCCCCCGCCACAACTCTAACACTACGCAACCTCTTCCTGTGGAAGACACCTCTGTGAAAAAACATTAACAGAAGAACCTTCCGTACACTTCCTCGCAGACATCGACACCCAAGATACGGCCACACACACCCCTACAATAAAACCCCAATCTTACATTCACATCCCCTCAAATAATGGAAGAGATAACAGAAGATTATCAGATCAACGAAATTCTCCAGCCTCTGTCCCCAAACCAAACTCATAAAAACCGAGAACCATTACACCTTGCTTATAATAAACTACATAAAAGGCCTCTTTTTGACGCCACATCACCAATAACATTATCATCACCACCTACGGTAATCCTATCAACCAATGAAGTGCAATGATGTGCACTTGGCCATCATATATCTTAAATTTTAATTGTATGATAAGTAATATTCAATAAAATACAATAATATATAAAATAATTGTAATAATAACGTATGTATAATAATTATAATAATTGATAAAAGATTGAAAAGATCTTCCTCAAAAGATTTTATGTTTACGTAACGAACGAACACCAATAACACAGCAAGACCATCAATATCAGTAGATTCGTTCATTTGTAGTGAGAATTTGTTGTATTTAATACGAGAGACAAATGTTTCTGCTATGTTGATAGCCAAATCGTCAATTCGTCGTGCCACAGTATTATTTGATAACGGAATTATGGACAAATGTTTGGCAGATTTAGCATACAAGTTGCTATATCAATGACACATGGTTTTATAAGGGTCTCCGTAGTGGTATGAGCTTCGCATTTTTAGGCTACACGGTAACTTACCATGTAAGAAGCTTTCAATGTGTTTTTCACTATCGGTTTGAACGTGCGTTTTGATTTTTTTTTTAACAGCCAATAATTCAGAACGCCTCCGTTTGAAAAAATCGAGTGGTTTCCCTTCATGATCAGAATGAACTTTTTCATAATGACGACGTAATTTCCCGGGAATACATAGAGCTGTTAGGAAATACTTTTGAACAAATTACGCACTGTGACTGGTCATCGTTTGTTTTTATGAAACCCATCTCCAAATAACTCTCGTCGTATTTGCGTTTTTTGGACGTTCTCGGCAAAGACATTCCCGTACTTGGCAGTATTACACTACTCGTGCCTTGAATAGTAAAACTATTATTATGAACTCTGTTTTCATCGATTATGCTTCCTTTTTTTTAGAACAAGACGACTCTGTAGCAGGCGTCTTATTAATTGATCCAATTTTCAACCAACGGTCCAGGTTTTTTTAAAAGAAAACAAACTGATGTGCAGAAAAAATTAGTTCTTAACATTTAACAATAATACGTCTTAACGCGTAAAATGTCTTCACTGACTGAAAGTAGAGTAAGTTTCGTATAATAACAGTTACAATAATACCTATACCACTGTTAAGATTACATTTTAACGTCACCAATTCGAAGAAGTCGTGCGTTATACACGCAGATAACATTGTTGAAAGTTATCTGTACTTATGTGGTCATTTTTATCTATTATTGAATTATTCGACACATATTAGGAACACTACATTTAATAATAGAGATACAGATAGTATGCTAAGTAGTTTTGAATATAAAACAATTTTCTGTCTTTTCAACTACAATAAATTGTAAATTTTTAATATATAATTTAATAATTTTTTTTCATTATCGGATGAGCCATGGTGTCACTTAAATGAGCTCGCGGTGCACAGGTTGGGAACCGCTGCAATAAACGGTTGATTCTATAAACTAGTAATCACATTAAGCGGAGCTCACTATAATTAAATGGTGTCTAGGAAGACTATAGATTGCGGCGATAACAACTGGAATTATTAATTATAATTGAGAAAGCACACGAGTGGATATGATTTTGAGAGTAATTGGTGACAATGTAAAATTTGAGATTTGATTTAATGAGTATGGCTGCTCCACCACGAGCTGTGCTATCTGGATGGTTGGATTTGAGTAGACTATAACCGGAAATAGATATGAAAGAATATTTTTTGAAATGAGTTTTGGAGATTAAAACTATGTCTTTGCGTTTATTAAATAATACACTATCGTTGATTGACGAGATTTTTTAGACCATTTGCATTAAATAATTTAATTGATAATGAATTATTAGCGTACGAATTATTCATTTTTTTTTATTAAGAAGTGAAGAAATTACTTGGGTTAGAAGAGTGATCAACGAATTGACGAGTGATTTGAGTTCGTCTATAAAGGAAGATATGGTTGCAGTCAGTTTAGTAGAAGAAGTAGGAGTAGAAAGAGAAGATTGTAATGGTTGGCTAGAAATAGTTTGAGCATATGTTTTAAGGGGTCAGCTACGTTTTTTTCTGGCAAGGTTGGTAATGGATGGCAAGATTCTATATTACAATTATTTACGTTATGCGTTATAATTCATATTGACGAACTTATAATGTTATAATTCAGATTTTATAAGACTAATTGGCGTTGACAGATGTAATTTGCGAATTACAACTAGGACCGATTTGTCTTGCTGAAGTTAGTAGGTGTACTATTGTGATTTTTCTCCTTTTAAGTACCGTATTAGTGACCTGTATACGTCTGGTGTGGGAGGTTAAATTTTTAATCTGTAGATGATTTATAGACAACATTTTCAATTCCGATTAATTTAATAAGAATACTGTGCATAGTAACGGAAAATCCCCAATGTCACTTACGAAAAACCAGTAGATGAGGTTTAATCGGTGGGTAATTTGTAATATTTGTATTATCTATCTGCGTGTTGGTGGTAGTATTTGTGATACTGTCTCTGAGCCGATTTTTGTTCAGACCATTCATTTGATTTCAATCCTTATCACCGTCTGAAGCGAGAATTTCAAAATTTTTTAACTTCTCACTATTACAAAAATGTAATTTTAATTCTTATTAACCGCAAAAATAAAATAATGTAAGCTCTATACACCCAATTGTTATAACTTTTTAGTTTGCTACAGTTTCTTATGTTTAATTTATTTTTATACAATGCATCATCAAGTTATAAATAATAATGAAATATGAATTTATTAAATGATTTTCAGGCCTTGGAATATCATCATGTAGTTATGCTGGTGATCTCAAACAAGTATGTGATTTACCAAATGTCAGTATTAAAGATATACCAGAAACGTGCACAGATGTAATTATTAATGAATTTATTTATGGATTTAACATACAATGTTAATGAGGACGTATATGGAGATGATAATTCATATGGTAATATTACTAAAATCAATATGTTATTTGTATATATAAATTCATAATTTAATATATTTTAATACTAATGAATAAAAATTATATTAAATATAGTATATAATTTAAAATAAATAAATTATAATCTAAATTATATATTTATAACTTCATTGATTTAAATATATTTGAGCTTTAAATACAAAATATTGATTTCACAAAATCAATGAATGATTAATTATGATGCAAATAATATAAAATTAGTGTTAAATATAAACTCAAATAAAAATCTCCATCACAAGGTATATTTCTTTATAGAGAAATTTAAAATGTTTGTATTTTTTATTATTTATTTTAATTATGTATCTATATTAAATTTGATTTGCTAAATAAAATTATTACAGCCAACAAATTACGAAGTAAAATGTTCAAAATTAAAATTATCGTTACGTATTCTATCACTAGTCACTACCCGCTTTAAATATTTCCATAGGTTATAATCCTATATTTATATTGGACAATAATAAGCCACATTCTTCTACAAACTTTTCAAAATTTGCCATCAAAAGTTATAGCTTTTAGGCTTTATTAAGCCAATTTTATATTATTACAATATAACAATATTATATATATAAATAAAAACAAACATTTAGTAATTACTAAATACTAAATAATATATTATATATATATATAATTTTACTAATATTTAATAATTTTATTAAATATTTATTTTTGAAATTTTCTAATATAATAAAATTGATTAAATTTAATAAACAAAATGTGAACAATCTTAAATAATATTATCATAGCATAAATCAAGACCGTAAATGAAAATTAAAAATTATTTTAGTAAAACAATACAAAATGATTAAATATGAGGTGATGCATATCGTCCAAAATTGTTTAGCTATATCTTCTAAGATCTGTTTAATAAAGCACATTCTTTTGTGATATTAGCATTCTTACCATTAAAACCATCTAGAATAGCATTAAACGAAGGGTATGGTCCACACTTACAAACATTTTGAGTATCATCTATTTTTATAATATTGACTATAAATCCTGCTCCATTGTCTTTGGCAAATTCACCCTAAAAAATTATTTATTTTAAATAGTTAGGTAAATAAATCAAATATTTTTATTATTAAATAATATAACTTTTGCATTAAACGAGTCTAAAGTTTCATAACACCAAGAAATTGAATCAGTTGAATTTAAACAAATCTATAAAAACGTTTAGTTATACAAAATTAATACATTTAAAATGCAAAAAGTTTTCGGTTAAATCGTCTAGTTCTTTATTGTGTTTCATTTTTCAAACTGGTACTTCACGTCTGCACATTTCATATGAGAACACATATTCTTAATATACTATAGTGCCTACAACATTCTTTCTTATATTGTTTTATGTTTGAAACTGTTTTCTCGATCGTACAATTGCTAAATAGTAAATTTTTTATTCGGCAGGACCAAGTCTGAATTGATCAGTACAATCATTAACATTCACTGCAGAAATGCTGTAGAAATCTACGGACGGATCTATTATTGTCAAATTCAACCCTATTTAAAAATTTTTAAATAAGTATTATATTTTTAATAACGATAAGTCATACAACTAATATCTGTGAAAAAAAAAATCATTACACTTCATTGGTTGATAGGATTACCGTAGGTGGTGATGATAATGTTATTGGTGATGTGGCGTCATAAAGAGGCCTTTTATGTAGTTTATTATAAGCAAGGTGTAATGGTTCTCGGTTTTTATGAATTTGATTTGGGAACAGAGGCTGGAGAATTTCGTTGATCTGATAATCTTCTGTTATCTCTTCCATTATTGGAGGGGATGTGAATGTAAGATTGGGGTTTTTATTGTAGGGGTGTGCATGTCCGTATCTTGGGTGTCGATGTCTGCGAGGAAGTGTACGGAAGGTTGCGTAGTGTTAGAGTTGTGGCGGGGGATTTACACACGTGATTCTGTCATCGGTTAAGAATACTCTGAAATCGGTCTGGTTGTGAAGTAGTGATAAACATCTTGGGAGATTTGGTACGTCTTCATGTTTAATAAAATATTGACGACGGAAGCTTAATATGTGCTCATATTTCTCGATATTGATACCAGCTTTGAGATAAGCAATTTCAGAAACTGGAGCATAATTGGTATTTTGAAGCGCGTCGATTAGAACCTGGTTGGGGAAAGAGGGACATACATTTGAAATGACCATCCTCTTGGAAGAATTTATGAGTCAACGTATTTGTATTAGCTGATCATTAATTGTAATGATTTATAAGTAGTTTATTTTTATTTATTTTAATTTGATGCAAAAAACATTAATGGAGAACAATTAAAAAATTCCACTTAATTTATGCCGTTTTTGAGTCATAAATATTCTAACTATAGTTATTAATTACGAACTACTGTTTACAAAAAGTCAGGTTTATACAAAAAAATAAAATGGTTATACCTGTAATATTTATTTATGTATGCTCAATTGTTTTAAAACACACTTCACATGTATTTTACAAACAGCTTGAATGTAAATATTAAACATCAATGAAATTTATATTATTTAATGAAAAACAAATGAATGTCAACATATATAACATACATTAGTTTATTATAAAAACATTTTTATACAGTTTACTCAAATAAAAACTAATAACTCCGGCGATACTTACTACAAGTTCTACATCGTATCATATATAAATAAAAAAATGTTCTCTTACGATTATTTAATTTTACTTAGTAATATTTTAATTGTAGCAGTACCCGTACACTCTCAAAGCAAACCAAGTAAGATTTTATTTTAAAAATAAATTTGAATTTTTACTCAATTACTGTTCCTGTGTAAATTTATTAAATTCTCCTTTAGTCACATCGCGGTGCGTCACATGCGTTCTTAAATATTATATTAGTGCATTTAAATCCTTATATGATATAGTTACCAGATTAAAAATCAATAAAATATATAGCATCAATTAGTACATTGTTATTTTCTCTTTTAAAAATAACACAATAATTTGTTAGAAATGTTTTGAATTAATGTGACAAGATAGTTTGTGATTGCTTTATATACCATACAAACTAAAATGAAATCTCAGTACTTTTTTGTACCATCGTTCTGGAGATCTCAAAAAAATTTCTTCGTCCAAAATCTCCAAATACAAAAACTGTTATATTGTCAAATTGAAATAAATATAATTTTTTTTTAGTTCATATAGGTAGCTAATATGAATCTACTATGGGATTAAATCTATCATCAAAATCGATGCCGAAGTTTTGATCAATCCCTCTTGCCATTATCCTAATTTTATATTATTCAACAACAGAGCTCGACGATGCATATACACTTAGCTTTCAAAATGTAGGTTCCCTACAAAACCCACAACACTATGGTCCATAACACTATTGTTTTTAATTGATTAAATATAAGCAAACAAAACTTTTTTTCGATATTTACATTGCAAATATCTTTAATGTAAACATAATATACACCAATAAAATTTATATTATTTAATTAAAAACAAATAAATGCCGGAATATGTAACATAAATTAGATTAGGCGAATAGGTGATATCGTAATTTCGTATTAAATTTTCAACCTTTTTGATCGGTGATATATTTTATAACTCGTAAAATATACTTTTAAAATGTCTTCGTGCAACAAAATAACAAATATTATTTGAGACTTTGAGTACATTATACAATTATTGCGTTTATATATTAGTAACTAAATATAGTTTCTCTTTGCCACTTAACGAAATGAGCCTCTAGTGAAAACGAACACAAATTAAAATAATTTACAGTAAATAATTTCATTTACGTTGGATTTCCATAGCTTATTTGTACTAATCTATGGTTATACATTCAACAAATATCTATATCGTGAAAATTTGAACACTTATCAAAAGTTGAAATTCGAATGTTTGTAGGAATAAAATAAAAACACTATAATGTTTTGATTTTTGACTTTAGCCTCTCTTTGAAAAGGAAAATTCATCTAGTCGTTACTTTGGTGGAATAAATTTCCAGTTTTTCAAATGTGTCAGGAAAGACCCTGAAAAAATAACGTAAAAACGGGAATTTTTACGTATAACCATTTTGATTTTGCTGTAACTCAAAAACGCATAAATGTAAATATTCGAAATTTTCACCAAATGTTTATATTAGCGTTATAAATTCAAAAATATTTAGAATTTTTTAAAACTATTTATACACAAATGAAATTTTCGTTTTTTCAATAATTGTTTTCGTGAAATGTCGATAAAAAAATTTGGCTTTGCAAAGAATCTTTAAAATGTTATACAAAGTTTATTATAAGTTGTACTTATCGTAGTAAAAAAAAATCAAAAATTGTTAGTTATAATATTTGTTTTATAAACATTTAAAATTCAAATGTTTACAAAATATATCAAAATCGCTAAAATTTGCAAGGGATTTTGAAGTTGAAAATTCATAAAATTTTTGTGATTTATACCTATTGTTAAAAAACCCAATACAAGGTGATCCATAAGTTTTCCTTCAAATAACTATAAAAAAAATTCCAGCATCAATATAGAAAAAATTTTATGAGTGTATGAAATTTAATTTTTTACGAAATCGTGTAAAATAAAGATATATTACAAATTAAATATTGGTAATAATACAATATATCCTACTAATTATCACTGTCTAACAAATCATCTCCATTCAGAATCATTTTTCGTATACAATGATACCTGTCATTGCATTCAAATTTAACATATCCATTATAGTGACGAGTGACCTACCCACTATCCATCTCTACCATACAGCAGAGCGATACTGACACATTTTTAGTTGAATTTTTGTTTTTCTCGATTTCTAATTTTAATATTTACTTTTTAAAACAATTTACAGAGTTACCGATTTAACGTGTAACGTCAAATTTTACTAATATTTTTAGAGTTGCAATTGGGTCGGGAAAACCTAAAATGAACGAATTGCTCTTTGTTTAACTTATATACCATAATACATAAAAAGAATAACGAATATCAGTTGACAATCGGAAAGATAATTAGTATACTATTGTCACTTTTTACATAATATTATAGGTTCTTATTAAACAAGAACATATTTTTAAATTCTTACTAACACAAAATGTAATTTTTATTTTTATTAACCGCGAAAATAAAATAATGTAAAGTTTTTCACATGATTGTTATAACTTTTTAGATTTTCAAAGTCTTTTATGTTTAATTTATTTTTAAAAATTCAAAACATGTTATAAATGAAATGAAAATTTGAATTTATTCATTGGTTTTCAGGCCTTGGAATATCATCATGTTATTATGTTGGTGATGTCTATGTAGATTGTGGTTCACAGAATGTCAGTATTGCGGAAATACCAAAGGAGTGCACGGCTATAATTGTTGATGGAATTGATATGACTGAAAAAAACAAAGTCAAATCACCTGGCGAAGAAAAACAATTTCCAGGTAATATTACTAAAACGATTATTTAATTTGTATGTATTAATCCATAATTTAATATTAATAAATAACAATCATATTGAATATTATTATAATATATTAATATAATATTTAAAATTTACATAAATAATAATTAAAATTCTATATTTATAACTTTATTTATCAAAATTTTAAATACACTCGAGTTGTAAATAAAAAATATTGAATTCACAAGATCAATTTATAATTAATTACCATGCATACTATGTACATTTTTAATAGGAACTCAATCAAAACTCTCCGTCACAAGGTATAATTGTATATAGGGAAGATGCAAGTCTTTATATTTTTTTATTATTTATTTTAATGATGTATATATATTTTATTTGATTCGCTAAATAAAATTATTACAGCCAATGAATTACATAGTAAAATGTTAATAATTAAAATTATTGTTAAGTATCCTATAACTAGTCGCTACCGCTTTAAATATCTCCTATAAACCTATGTTTATATTAGATAATTTTGAACAATATTTTTCAACAAACATTTGAAAATTTTCCATCAAGGATTATAGTCATTATCCTTTTTTAAGCCATTCAATAGCTTAAGTGGTTATGGCAAAGCACTGTTTATACGTTATTATCAATTTATTAAATATCTAAAAATTAATTAAATTCAAAATTTGCAGTACTAGCTTTTGTATAATACCATAGGCACGCAGTTAATGGTTAACCAGATTTAAACAACTTGATGTATAGTCACTGAATTAAACTCTAAGGCAGTGCTCACAAACTAAGTTCTATAGACCTCCGTTTTGAAAGTTACCAAAATGGTCGCGGTCCCTAACAGTAAATGATTAGTGATATACAGAATAATTTCCATTACTCAAATAATCTTTAATAAATCTACTACGAGGATAAGGATACGTACAAAAAGTATTCAAGGTTCGCCAGTTGGTGACCCTTGCTCTAGAATATAGAATATAAATAATAGAATAAAATAATTAAAACTAAACGTTTGAATATAACATGTAAATGTAATTATATAATTTATAATTTATATATAGCTGACTTAGACTTAATATTGAAAAGTTCTAAGAATGTATTTATATTTTACGGACACCATACTGAAGAAGAATGGGCTCAAGTACTTAACACTGAAAATGATCATAAAGAAAAAAAATTAAACGAAGAAATGAAAGCCTTAAAAACTTATTTGGACCAGCATCCGGGGATAAAAGGTCTAATTATTAAAAATTTAGAATTTGATGTAAGGACAAATTTATTATTATAAAACAGAATTATATTATATTTATTCTATCATCGAGGTCAAAATAATGAAAAGAATATAATTCATTTATTTTAAATACTTTCGATATTTATAGCCAATACAGTGAAAACTTTGTAACTAACAACTTAAAATTTTTTATATATTTATTGAATTTAATTTGAATTTATTTGACACATTTAGCTTGTGTTAATTTCGTATACTTTATTTTTCATTATTTATATTTATAATATAAAATGATTAGGACCACTTCACTTTTCCAAATTATTAAAATGTATAATAGTTCATATAATTATTTAACAATATTTTAATAATACCTATTTTGTTATTAAAGGCAAACTCCACCAATGTTTCAAACTACTCGGAAAATTTAAAAGTTTATCTTGATGCGATGAGATCGAATTTTCCTAATATGTCTATTGGCCTTTTTTGGGAGGAAAATTTGTAGTAGATCAGTATAACAACCCAAAATTAACTTGTGAGTATATTATGTATTATCTTTTTCCATGTAGCTATGTTTAATGTTTATGTATTAACAATAATCTGAAAAGTATTGATATTTTCAGAAACGAGTTGTATTTTTTGTTATACTCGTATATACTTATTCTTACTGATCGATAGAATATTGTTACAATAGAATGATAAATTATATTAGTTATTTTTCAAGGAATTTTCTTTTATAGTGATGTCAAATTTCTTAAGATTGCAGTTGTAATAACAAAATCGACTTTGTTTGTATAATGTTCACGGCTAATATATTGATGTTGGTTGATCATTATTTCTAAAAACATTATGTTATAATCATCAATATATGTACACCTATAGTGGTGTTATATAGTTCTTCTAATTCGGTTATCAGTAAATTTAGTTAAATTTTAAATATAATATGAAATAAAAACCATTTACCTTAGGTATAATTATATAGTTAAGTCATATTTTTTTAAAACGTATAATGAAAACCTGATAAAATACAAAAAGAAAGAACCATATTATCATAGTTTTTTAGTTTCTTCCCAAAAGCAAAGTAGGCAACATAAGACTTTTAGGGACACTAGCAATTTCATTTCAAACCTGCTTCTGAATCTAGAGTGCCTTTAAAATTTTACAGAAGGATGTGGTAAATCATTCCTAATAGGTAATAGAAGATTTTTGGTTAAGCAAGGTATTAAGTAATATTATCTCAACTTAATTCGTAATTTTATGGGTCGATAAGTATCAATATTTTCAAATAAATAAGCACTAGAATAAATTATAAAAAAAAAAATAGCTAAAAACATAAATAAAGCTAAAGTTGATTTTTTTGGTAACGCAACTGCATTTTTAAGAGATTTTTGATTTACATGAAAAAGTAGTACGTAAAGAAAAAAATATTATTAATATAATTTTTAATAACCATTTTATTAAATATCAATCTTTAAAAAATAACAAAGAATTGTACGGGCTAATATAATTTTTTTTTTTCACAGATATTAGTTGTATGACTTATCGTTATTAAAAATATAATATTTATTTAAAAATTTTAAATAGGGTTGAATTTCACAATAATAGATCCGTCAGTAGATTTCTACATCATTTCTGTAGTGACCTTTAATGAATGTACTGATCAATTCAGACTTCTTGGAACCGCACCAATAGGAAAACTTCCTTCAATAACTAGTACAGGTGTATCACAATCAAATGTGTCAAAAATAAGTTCAACGAATTCAACAAGCACAGGTTCAACGAATTCATCAAGCACAGGTTCAACGAATTCATCAAGCACAGGTTCAACAAATTCATCAAGCACAGGTTCAACGAATTCATCAAGTACAGGTTCAACGAATTTAACGATGCCAGATACAAACTACACATTGGTATTGAACATTATAATTAACAAAGTTTGCTGAGTTGGATCTTCTAAATAATTGTATTTTTCCAGAGTAATTTAGTAGGTATTTAGAGGACATATTTGTGCCACCAAATAAAACATATTATATGTATAGATTGGGCCCATTGAGCAATGATAATTCAACTAAAGCAATGTGTGAAACGACTGTTACCAAGGTATACAGATTCAACATCAATTAATAAATGACTTATGATTAGTTAATAATTACAGTTATTAATACATACATTACGTTATGCGCAACAAACTGTTAACTACTATGAACGAACTACCATAAATTATAATACTTAACCTATCAAATAATATTACGGGTTATCATCGTGATTAAAATACTAAAATAAATAACGAATTAAAAGATCATACAACAGTTTCGTTGTTCATTTTCGCACTTAGACTGTAGATACGATACCCGTTTTTAAAGTATTATTATTTTTATTGGAATTAATGTATTAATCTAACAATTTTGGTATGAAGTCGTAATCGCATTTTTTTTATATTACTTATGTATAAAACATTAAAATTATAACATTTTACGCTTAGTTCCAAGTTGTGCTAGCTAATAATATTAGAACGAATTATTTAGACCTATTATATATTTTGCTTAAAAGTATGAATATCTGTATTTTTTCGTTCGTTTATTACAATATGCTATTTTTTAATCAAGTCACAAGTAAATAATTAGTTAACATTTAAAAAGGGTAAGAAAGTGGGTACGCTCTGCTGTATAGTAGAAATGGAGAGCAGCTCACTTTAATGGATATGTTAAATTTGAATGCAAAGAATGGTATCATTGTATACGAAAGAGGATTCTGAACGGAAATGATTTGTTAGTCTATGATTTATTATATTATTAGCTATATTCAAATTGTATGTATCGTTTTTTTACGCGATTTCGTAAAAAAATAAATTTCATACGCTCATAAGATTTCTTCTATATAGAAGCTAGAATTTTCTTTTACATTTATCTGAAGCAAGAACTTATGGAAAACGAGTAGGTCCCTGTTGATTGCATTATGCTAGTAGCATTTTATCGCGACAACTCCAAGGCCGATGGGTATGCTATAACGATGTCATATGTGATATATATTATGCATATAATAATCTGCGCGTTTTGGTCAATTTATCTGTGTTTCTGTTTCATCGTATATTTGTATTATTATAAATATTATAATGAAAACGCCAGTGATCGTATCGCCCGTTTTACCTACAACCGGGACAGCAGTGTCGTGATCATAGTCATTTTTAATATTATTTCAAACGTATCGAAACGAAATATAATCAAGTGTATAATATGATATGATAGAATAAAATAGAATATATATATATATATATATATATATAATATTGTTATTTGTAATAATATAAAATTGGCTGCGGTCAACATAAATTGGTAGCAGAGCGTGTTGTAGTGGTTTCATTATAATTAATTTCGGTATATTTCAAGTTTCATGTTATTATCGGACGAGCAAATAAAGGAGCTGGGTATTACTACTCAAAGCATGATGATGGTCACAAAAAAAAAAAAAAAAATCACACGTCATTGTAACATCAATATATCCATCACTCCGTTCAGAATCTAAAAACATTCGTAACTCGTTAAAAAAATTAAGTATTATAAAACCCAAACATTAATAGCCGATAATGTCGTGATTTTTGTGTTTGATATTGTTAATTGATTTTAATATTGAACATTATTTCTAAATTGGTCCTGCCGAATAAAAAAATTTACTATTTAGCAATTGTACGATCGAGAAAACAGGTTCAGACATAAAACAATATAAGAAAGAAGGTGTAGGCACTATAGTATATTAAGAATATGTGTTCTCATATGAAATGTGCAGACGTGAAGTACCAGTTTGAAAAAATGAAACACAATAAAGAACTAGACGATTTAACCGAAAACTTTTTGCATTTTAAATGTATTAATTTTGTATAACTAAACGAAACGTTTTTATAGATTTGTTTAAATTCAACTGATTCAAGTTCTTGTGTTACGAAACTATAGACTCGTTTAAATGCAAAAGTAATATTATTTAATTAATAAAAATATTTGATATATTTACCTACCTAACTATTTAAAATAAATAATTTTTTAGGGTGAATTTGCCAAAGACAATGGAGCAGGATTTGTAGTTAATTCTATAAAAATAGATGATCCTAAAAATGTTTGTAAGTGTGACCATACCCTTCGTTTAACGCTATTCTA
>NC_040879.1:75696494-75759104 GCF_003676215.2 Rhopalosiphum maidis | reverse complement strand
AACAAAATCGACTTTGTTTGTAATGTTCACGGCTAATATATTGATGTTGTTGATCATATATTTTGAAAACATTATGTTATAATCATCAATATATGTACTACACCTATAGTGGTGTTATATAGTTCTTCTAATTCGGTTATCAGTCAATTTAGTTAAAATTTAAATATAATATGAAATAAAAACGATTTACCATAGATATAATTATATAGCTAAGTCATATCTTTTTAAAACGTATAATGAAAACCTGATAAAATACAAAAAAAAAGAACCATATTATCATAGTTTTTCATTTCTCCAAAAGCAAAGTAAGCAACATAAGACTTTTAGGGACACTTGCAATTTCATTTTTAACCTGCTTCTGAATCTAGAGTGCCTTTAAAATTTTACAGAAGGATGTGGTAAATCATTCCAAATAGGTAATAGAAGATTTTTGGTTAAGCAAGGTATTAAGTAATATTATCTCAACTTATTCGTAATTTTATGGGTCGATAAGTATCAATATTTTCAAATAAATAAGCACTAGAATAAATTATAAAAAAAAAATAGCTAAAAACATAAATAAAGCTAAAGTTGATTTTTTTGCTAACGCAACTGCATTTTTAAGTGATTTTTGATTTACACGAAAAAATAGTATGTAAAGAAAAGTATATTATTAATTTTTAATAACCATTTTATTAAAATATCAATCTTTTAAAAAATAAAAAAAAAAGTACGGGCTTATATAATGTTATTTTTTTCACAGATATTAGTTGTATGACTTATCGTTAATAACAATATAATACTTATTTAAAAATTTTAAATAGGGTTGAATTTTACAATAATAGATCCGTCAGTAGATCTCTACATGATTTCTGTAGTGACCTTTAATGAATGCACTGATCAATTCAGACTTCTTGGAACAGCACCAATAACGATGCCAAATACAAAATACACATTGGTATTGAACATTATAATTAACAAAGTTTGCTGAGTTGGATCTTCTAAATAATTGTATTTTTCTAGAGTAATTTAAGAGATATTTTAGTGGACCTATCTGTTCAAAAAAAAAAACATATTATAGATACAGATTGGGCCCATTGAGCAACGATGACACACTTGATGGAATGTGTGCATCGACTGTTGACAAGGTATACAGATTCAACATCAATTAATAAATGACTTATGATTAGTTAATAATTACAGTTATTAATATGATAACACACGATACCCTAGGTACGTGGCATGATAATAATAGTAAAGAATGTTAATATTAGAAACTTGCTAAGGACATACATTACGTTATGCGCAACAAACCGTTAACTACTATAAATTTATAATACTTAACCTATCAAATAACATTACGGGTTATCATCGTGATTAAAATACTAAAATAAATAACGAATTAAAGGATCATACAACAGTTTCGTTGTTAATTTTCGCACTTAGCCTGTAGATACGATACCCGTTTTTAAAGTATTATTATTTTTATTGGAATTAATGTATTAATCTAACA
Organism: Rhopalosiphum maidis; assembly: GCF_003676215.2. Classification (NCBI taxonomy): domain Eukaryota; kingdom Metazoa; phylum Arthropoda; class Insecta; order Hemiptera; family Aphididae; genus Rhopalosiphum; species Rhopalosiphum maidis. The sequence goes on along the minus strand of NC_040879.1, from coordinate 75,757,612 downwards.
ATTTTGGTACGAAGTCGTAATCGCATTTTTTTTATATTACTTACGTATAAAACATTAAAATTATAACATTTTACGCTTAGTTCCAAGTTGTGCTAGCTAATAATATTAGAACGAATTATTTAGACCTATTATATATTTTGCTTAAAAGTATGAATATCTGTATTTTTTCGTTCGTTTATTACAATATGCTATTTTTTAATCAAGTCACAAGTAAATAATTAGTTAACATTTAAAAAGGGTAGGAAAGTGGGTACGCTCTGCTGTATAGTAGAAATGGAGAGCAGCTCACTTTAATGGATATGTTAAATTTGAATGCAAAGAATGGTATCATTGTATACGAAAGAGGATTCTGAACGGAAATGATTTGTTAGTCTATGATTTATTATATTATTAGCTATATTCAAATTGTATGTATCGTTTTTTTACGCGATTTCGTAAAAAAATAAATTTCATACGCTCATAAGATTTCTTCTATATAGAAGCTAGAATTTTCTTTTACATTTATCTGAAGCAAGACTTATGGAAAACGAGTAGGTCCCTGTTGATTGCATTATGCTAGTAGCATTTTATCGCGACAACTCCAAGGCCGATGGGTATGCTATAACGATGTCATATGTGATATATATTATGCATATAATAATCTGCGCCGTTTTGGTCAATTTATCTGTGTTTCTGTTTCATCGTATTATTGTATTATTATAAATATTATAATGAAAACGCCAGTGATCGTATCGCCCGTTTACCTACAACCGGGACAGCAGTGTCGTGATCATAGTCATTTTTAATATTATTTCAAACGTATCGAAACGAAATATAATCAAGTGTATAATATGATATGATAGAATAAAATAGAATATATATATATATATATATATATATAATATTGTTATATTGTAATAATATAAAATTGGCTGCGGTCAACATAAATTGGTAGCAGAGCGTAGTTGTAGTGGTTTCATTATAATTAATTTCGGTATATTTCAAGTTTCATGTTATTATCGGACGAGCAAATAAAGGAGCTGGGTATTACTACTCAAAAGCATGATGATGGTCACAAAAAAAAAAAAAAAAAATCACACGTCATTGTAACATCAATATATCCATCACTCCGTTCAGAATCTAAAAACATTCGTAACTCGTTAAAAAAATTAAGTATTATAAAACCCAAACATTAATAGCCGGATAATGTCGTGATTTTTGTGTTTGATATTGTTAATTGATTTTAATATTGAACATTATTAGCTGAAATTGGTCCTGCCGAATAAAAATTTACTATTTAGCAATTGTACGATCGAGAAAACAGGTTCAGACATAAAACAATATAAGAAAGAATGTTGTAGGCACTATAGTATATTAAGAATATGTGTTCTCATATGAAATGTGCAGACGTGAAGTACCAGTTTGAAAAATGAAACACAATAAAGAACTAGACGATTTAACCGAAAACTTTTTGCATTATATATGTATTAATTTTGTTAAACGTATTTATAGATATGTTTACATTCAACTGATTCAAATTCTTGGTGTTACGAAACTTTAGACTCGTTTAATGCAAAAGTAATATTATTTAATGAATAAAAATATTTGATTTATTTACCTATTTAAAATAAATAATTTTTTAGGGTAAATTTGCCAAAGACAATGGAGCAGGATTTGTAGTTAATATTATAAAATTAGATGATCCTAAAAATGTTTGTAAGTGTGGACCATACCCTTCGTTTTACGCTATTCTAGATGGTTTTAATGGTAAGAATACTAAGACCACAAAAGAATGTGCTTTATCAAACAGATCTTAGAAGATATAGCTAAACAATTTTTGGACGATATGCATCACCTCATATTTAATCATTTTGTATTGTTTTACTAAAATAATTTTTAATTTTCATTTACGGTCTTGGTTTATGCTATGATAATATTATTTAAGATTGTTCACATTTTGTTTATTAAATTTAATCAATTTTATTATAATAGAAAATTTCAAAAATAAATATTTAATAATTTACTAAATGTTTGTTTTTATTGATTCTCTTATAATACAATATAGTTTAAGATAATGTACGATTATTTTAACAGAGATTGCTACCGATATATTAATTACCTCAAAAACTACTAGAAATTATACTTTTATCAGATACCAACTGTAAATTGTATGATGGAGGCTGGAGGTATATCATCCACATTTTAGTATTCTCCGATTTCAAAAAAAAAAAAAAAAAAAAATAGCCCAATGTATTAGTATTTTAATTGTAGCTATTATAATGTGTTTATCAAATTTATAAATATGAAATTAATTTTTTCAAATCACTTTGAACATTATTTTCAACAATACGTTTCGAGATTTCTTTTTAAACCAAGTTTACAGTATATCTAGCAACTTATTGACTTTCACTGAATCGTTTAAGGATATTTTGGATACCCCGAATGAAATTGTTTTTTTAAGCATATGCCATAATAAAGGTAATGATTGTTGGTCCAAGTGACTTTCTCGATGACTTGTTCAAAAATCTGGTATAATTATAGACATCAGGTATAAAAATTTTATAAAAACCATACATTGATATAAATATTTTATCTTTTTTTAATATGAAAAATAGTTAAACTAATTGTAGTACTAGTTTTTATGCTGATGTTTCACATGCATAGTAAACATTGTGGAATAATGGTATACCAGATGATCGTATAATTGTATGATGACAGACGACGTAGCCTTCAATTCAAGTAAGATAAATTTGTACTTTTATTAATACAATTTTCAAACAATAAAAAGTAAATAATTGTGGCTAACATAATATATCTTATTTATCCATTGTAAACTTTAATGTGAAAAATTTTACAATATATTAAAACATTAAAAACTTAATAAAAACATTAAAAAAAATGATTTTCTTTTCAAAGTATCGGATGTTATCGTCATCGCATACAATAATCTATTATTCTACTAGAATGTATGAAATATACTTAAATTCGTTATAAAATGGGTCGGTAGTTGTTTATCTTACATTTTAAACACATTTGTTTCAATATTATTAAAATTTTAAGATAGGATTGACGCTGTACCTGTTGGTGTAACGATGTGGTGGTGAGGTATCGGCGATGTTGGTAAACGGTGAAAAGGGAATAGGGGAAAGGAGATGGAGGAAATAAAAAAAAGAAAACACTTGGTATGGTAGAAAACAAAACACCGTTTTATTGTTCTCGGTTTTAGAATTCGTAAAAAAAACACCGTTGGTTTTGAAAGAAAAGTTGCAAAGTTGAAGGAGGCACGGTACGGCGATGCGTAAGTTAACAATTCGCGTACGGTGCGGCGGGTAAGACTAATTAACCTCGGGCCGGTTCACGGTCGTGTCGGGTCTGAAGTTCCGGACGCGGTTCGTCCACGTCCGTGTCCTCTGCCGTCGACTAGTGGTTGAAAAAGAGAGGTCATTGCGTGGCTTCCGCGCAAATGTCGTTTGAATTCAAACGGTCATTGCGCAAGGGCCGCGTCAGGATATTGAAAGGTTCCTGGGTTAAAGTGGGAGGGCGACCTTCACGGACGTCTATGAAGAGCTATAAAATGCGCACTCGCGAAAAGTTAAACACGTTCTACAGGATCGACTGTCAAAAACGTTTTGTTAAATATTTTATTAGTGCATTTAAATCCTTATTTGATGTAGCTACCAGACTATCGATCAATAAAGTATATAGTAACAATTAATACATTGTTATAACACAAGAATTTGTTAAAAAAGTTTTGAACTTTATACTGCAAGATCGTTTGTGATTAATTTATAACATACAACTAAAATGGAAACTCGATACTTTTTTTGTATCATCATTCTGGTTATCTCAAACAAATTTCTCCGTTTAAATATCTCCATTACATGCAAAAATTGTTATATTGTCAAATTTAAAAAGTTAAATTTTTTCTAAGTGATATAGGTAGCTAACGTAAATCTACTATTGGACTAAATCTGTCATCAAAATCGATGCCGAATGTTTGATCACCTCCTTTTTGCAATTATCCTAGTTTTATATTACTCAATAACAGAGCTCGACGGTGCATATACACTTAGCATTCAAAATGTAGGGTCCCCACAAAACCCACAACATTATGGTCCATGACACTATTGTTTTTAATTTATATATTTAATTAAAACAAATAAATGACGGAATATGTAACATAAATCAGTTCAATATAAAAATATTTTACATGGTTACTCATATAAAAAAATTATTCGAAAATAATAATAATGATTAAGAGGACACCATACCCGCGTGTGTTGTCTCTGACTTACTGACATAGTAACATAAATCATAACAAAATTTCGTTCAACTGAATATATTTTGTAATGTTTAGCTTTAATATTATAGTAAATTTATCTTTTATCAAATTTAAAGGTAAAAATATTATCTAGGAAATGACTCATGATTTTATTGATATTATTATTTTAAAGTGAGTTATGAACATTTTAAAGTTGCAATATTTTACATAGCTGTAACTTATTTTAAAATAATAATATCATTAAAACACTGATAACCGAACCTTGTAGGAGGCCTTTATCAGTATGGTGTATTTTGATAATTCTGAGAGTGCTCTGACTTGTATTTTATACGATTTTTTTAGGAAATTTTGTAATAATAGAAACATTTTGCCATTTACGTATGCCACTGTTATGAATTATTTAAGTGTTCTATTTTGCCATACAATGTCATAGTCATATGTGTTCGCGCCACCGTTTGCCGCCGTTAAATTATATTATAATTATATGAATACAAATATGTCGATTCACGGTCATCACCGACCGACCTGTTGCACACACACTCACGCGCACCAGCCACTATTTTCTATATATTTTTGTTTTGTTTGTTATAATTATTATTGTCCTGTGAATTATACATATCGGCGTGTTATCGGCTCGCCGGTGCGTGCAGATTAGCACGGGCCGCCGTAATTTTCGCTAGTCTCGTTCGTACCATTGTTGTTGTCCTAAGAACCGTAAATTATATTTACGTATCGGTTTTTTTTTGAATTGATGTTTTTTATATTATAAATTGCAAGGCGCTAATCGCCACTGTATTATTATATTTTACTCTCATTACCGCACACTAGCACTCTTTGGTCTTGCTCGGCGATCCCGTCCACATCCTTTGATTTGCTATACACATATACACATTTTTACGCAGGTCGGGTCGGTGTGTGAGAATATTATAGTAACGCTACGAAGTATATCGGTTACCGGCGCACGAATTATTAATATTCGTTCCCGGCCCGTACAATATGCTTTTTTCTACATTTAAAAATATTAATATAAAGTATTGTTTTTAATGTTGTCAATGGTAGAGTGGTTTTTGCGGAAACCGCATTGTTCTTGGTTATTAGATTGGATGTTTCTAAGTGCCAAATAAATCATTTATTGACTATTTTTTCTATGGTTTTTTGTTAGAGTATTAATAAGTGAAATAGGTCAATAGTTAATAATATTGAATTTGTTTTTATTGGGTTTAGAGATTTTTAAGGCACCATCGGAAAGGTGAGTAAATTTTGGTTGTTTCATTGAGCATTTTTATTGATATTGACCAATGGTCGCTGGTGCTGTATTCTATGAGGACATTCCATTCGATTGTAGGAGCGAAAGCACTATTTAATATTGTGATATCAATGGCCGAGAAAAAGTTTTGAGCTACATTGTGGTGTATGTATTCCCCGGAGTTTAGTAATGTTATTTGATCATTTTCTAATTTTTCCATCGTTCTGCCTCTGGCATCGGTGTAGTTAAATCCCCAAATTTAGTTTCGGCTGTTAAAATCGCCGAGAAAAATAAAAGGCTTGGGTAGTTCTTTAATGATATCATCGAGGTCAATAAGTAATAGATTGGTGCTATCCAGTAGATAAATTTTACAGACACATAAGGAACATTTGAAGTGTATAGAGACAGCAATAACTTCAAGTGAGGAATGAATATGAATTTCGGTGCTTTCAAAGAGGTAATAGTAACTCCACCGCTTGCACGGAGGTATGATTAGCGATTTTTGAAAAATCTATTATATCCTTACGTGGGAAAGGTGGTGTTGGTTCTTAATTTGGTTTTTTGGAAGCAAAAAGCGATAGGTCAAATGAGAGCTTTTGCTCGGCAAATGTCGGTGTAGTCCGTGCTTTTGAAGGCCATTTATATTCCATTGTATAATATTAGCTGTCATATTTATTTTTATTTACAAATTTTAATTTATGTATTGATAGGTTGTGAACAGTTGATTTGGTGATCTGGAAGTGTTATGATTTAGCTACATATGGTTGTAGGAAAACTTAGTTGTCTTGGGGTGGTGGTAAAGCTTGGAATAACAAATTGACTAGTCTGGTAAGTTGAGCTTTTGTGGTACGTTCAGTGAGTATTTGATCGATCAAGAGCATTAGATAACTGATATCCGAGTTGATGTCTTTACAGATACAATGAATATTTAATATTTTTTTTATAATATAAATAAATATATTATATTGAAATATAATTTCCATTTTCAGAAGTAGGGAAATCTCCAAAATTAGGTCCAAAATATAGAGGTCGTTTTAAAATCTTAGAAAAAATCAATGACCTAAATTATAAAGTCGAACTTATTGAGATAATAAAATAACTGAAGATATAATCCATGTTAGGCGTCTTAAACCATATCACTCAAGAGAAACATTAATAATTAATTATCACGAATAAATAATAATAAGTTAAATATCAGATATTATATAACAAAAAAGAAATTAATCTTTTTAAATAAATATATAACAAATAAATATAAATAATAAGATCATAAAATTATACAGAACAATTTAATAATCATATTACAATCAAATAAAACATGATTTGAATAATAAAAAAAAAAAAAATGAAGAAAACGCAGAAACAATAATTAATAAAAAACTAGGTATTTAAAAAATATATTATTTTATACAAAAAGAAAAGGGGTTAATAATAAAATAAATAAAATAAAATAATAATAAAAAAAAAAAGAGGGAGAAAATAATAAATAATAATAATATTAGTTTAACTTAAAACTGTTTACACTATTTTACGTTTGTTATAGCAGCCATTGTATTTTATGTTATACATTTTTATGATTGTAAGACAAGCATACTATAGTTAACCTTCAACATATTCATAATGAACTTCACACCTCTCCTCATCATCTTACAACTACACATGGTACATGGATTTATTTCATATGATTGTAATGGACCCAAATTCAACATAACAGCATTTAATAGCTTGTCTGTGGAACCATGCGAACCACTATCAGAAATCCACACCAAATCAATTCAACGAATTCAACTTCTACAAAAAACAGATACCTACCAAATACCTTATAAAACATGCTCAATAATAACAAACTATTTTATAAGTACGTGTTCAATTTTAGAAGATGCCCAAATGGTAGAAATGGTTTTTTCACTGAAATAACTGAATTATAGCAGTGCCCGGCTAGCTCAGTCGGTAGAGCACGAGACTCTTAATCTCGGGGTCGTAGGTTCGAGCCCCACGTTGGGCGCCACTTTGTAATGATAGAGAAAAACAATAGTAAGTTAATCGGGGACTATTATATATTTCTAAATCATTACTTGTAAAAAAAATTATAACTTGATCATATTACCTTTCTGATTCCTGTGTCGATTTGTTTGTTGAAATCGTTGTTCGCGTTCAAGATGTAATATGAGGTGATTAATTTATATTTTAAAATAATTAGACCTTTTTTCTTTGAACCACTATTGTAATTTTATTTAACTTATTTTTAACAATTTTTAATACACGTATTTTAATTAATTACAAACGTTTATAACTTATTTAATATTATGTCTTATTGCATGAACGATCTGCGTAGACTCTTACACTCGCTTTTGACAGTCCGCACAATAAGACAATAAAGACTGCCTGTTTGCGACTACTAGTCTCCTTATATATCTAATTCTTATACAGATAAGAGTGTTTGCGTGTGTATATGTGCATATGTGTGAGTTTTATCTTATATTTAAAGCTATCAATTATTACAATTATTATATATATTATTGTATTTTATTGAATATTACTTATCATACAATTAAAATTTAAGATATATGATGGCCAAGTGCACATCATTACACTTCATTGGTTGATAGGATTACCGTAGGTGGTGATAATAATGTTATTGGTGATGTGGCGTCAAAAGAGGCCTTTTATGTAGTTTATTATAAGCAAGGTGTAATGGTTCTCGGTTTTATGAATTTGATTTGGGAACAGAGGCTGGAGAATTTCGTTGATCTGATAATCTTCTGTTATCTCTTCCATTATTGGAGGGGATGTGAATGTAAGATTGGGGTTTTTATTGTAGGGGTGTGTATGGCCGTATCTTGGATGTCGATGTCTGCGAGGAAGTGTACGGAAGGTTGCGTAGTGTTAGAGTTGTGGCGGGGGATTTACACATGTGATTCTGTCATCGGTTAAGAATACTCTGAAATCGGTCTGGTTGTGAAGTAGTGATAAACATCTTGGGAGATTTGGTGCGTCTTCATGTTTGATAAAATATTGACGGCGGAAGCTTAAGATGTGCTCATATTTCTCGATATTGATACCAGCTTTGAGATAAGCAATTTCAGAAACTGGAGCATAATTGATATTTTGAAGCGCGTCGATTAGAACCTGGTTGGGGAAAGAGGGACATACATTTGATATGACCATCCTCTTGGAAGAATTTATGAGTCAACGTACTTGTATTAGCTGATCATTAATTGTAATGATTTACAAGTAGTTTATTTTTTTTTATTTTAATTTAATGCAAAAAACATTAATGGAGAACAATTAAAAAATTCCACTAAATTTATGCTGTTTTTGAGTCATAAATATTCTAACTATAGTTATTAATTACGAACTACTGTTTACAAAAAGTCAGGTTTATACAAAAAAATAAAATGGTTATACCTGTTATATATATTTATGTATGCTCAATTGTTTTAAAACACACTTCACATGTATTTTACAAACAGCTTGAATGCATATATATTAAACATCAATGAAATTTATATTATTTAATCAAAAAACAAATTAATGTCAACATATATAACATACATTAGTTTATTATAAAAACATTTTTATACAATTTACTCAAATAAAAACTAATAACTCCGGCGATACTTACTACAAGTTCTACATCGTATCGTATATAAATAAAAAAATGTTCTCTTACGATTATTTAATTTTACTTAGTAATATTTTAATTGTAGCAGTACACGCACACTCTCAAAGTCGACCAAGTAAGATTTTATTTTAAAAATAAATTTGAATTTTTACTCAATTACTATTCCTGTGTAAATTGATTAAATTCTCCTTTGGTCATAAGGACATGCGTTCTTAAATATTTTATTAGTGCATTTAAATCCTTATTTGATATAGTTACCAGACTACAAATCAATAAATATATAGCAACAATTAGTACATTGTTATTTTCTCTTTTAAAAACAACACAATAATTTGTTAGAAATGTTTTGAATTTAATGTGACAAGATCGTTTGTGATTGCTTTATATACCATACAAACTAAAATGAAATCTCCGTACTTTTTTTGTACCATCGTTCTGGATATCTCAAAAAAATTCCTTCGTCCAAATATCTCCAAATACAAAACCTGTTATATTGTCAAATTGAAATAATTATATTTTTTTTTAGGTTCATATAAGTAGGATAAAATGGTATGTTCTAGAGCCGCATCCCACCGCATCCCGCATCCCGCCACCGCGAACGTGCACGACTTGTATTATTGTTATCATATACGTATGCATACAACCAGTTATCGTTTGTTATCACATGGTATAATACACGTGCGTGATTTATATTTAATCAGATATCACACATTTAATCGGTTATCGCACATTTAATCAGTTATCACGTGTTATCAAACATTATTTTTTAATATTAATTATTTTAATATATATCACTGACGTATTTAAAATAAGAGACATTTATCTGTGTTCAAATAAATATCAATAAACAATCAATGAACAAATTATTGAAAACACACGTACGGGACCACCCGATAAAATTTAATTTGAAACTTGAGGCTACGTACAACCGCCCTAACGTACCAAATTCATCGGAGAATAGGGTGTTCAAAACATCGGCGGTCGAAATTTTCTCAGATAGTGACATTAGTACGATTATTGAGAGTGAATACATGAAGTTGATGAAGGAGGATGATGAATATAAATCACGCGGAAGTGGATTTACATTAGAGACTATAGATGGGTTATTGTTGGCGGTATATAAATATACACCGATGGGTGGTTCGTCTTATATTCAGTTGCCGGTGTTTATCGAAAATATGCGAGCTACCATCAACCCTCAAAACACGGACCAGGAATGTTTTAAGTGGGCGATTCTCGCGAGGCATGTGACGGGGGCGGCTGTACATCGTGTTGGTGATAATTATAGGCAGCACGAGAACAAATACAATTTCGTGGGTATTTCGTTCCCAACGTCTCTCTCCGCCAAGTAAAGATTTTGAAAGAAATAATCCGAACGTATCTGTCAATGTTTACGGGCTCGAAAAGAAGTTTCAACCACCTAAGAAATATCCCACATACGAGGTGTCCCGTTACGGGTAGTCGATGAAGAGAAGACAAACCATTTCAACTTGTTGTTGGTGACGGACGGTGACAACACACACTACGTGTATATATCAAATTTTTCACGACTTTTAAGACGTCAAAAAACATCACACACACTGAGAGAGTCGTGTTTTGTAAACAATGTTTCACGAGTTTCGACGACAGGCGTCTTGAATACAAGTTGAGCGGGCAGGAGGCTTTGAATCAGCATAAACTAATATGTGGAACACATAGACCCATATTACCAATTATGCCAGCAGAGGGGAGTATTTTGGAGTTTGAAGGTTGGGGTAAAACACAACGACATCCCGTAGTCATTTACGCGGATTTTGAAGCTATCTTGGTGAAGGTGGATGAGAAAAAGGGAAAAAGCACGACAGTAATACAGAGGCATGTACCTATGAGTTACGGTATATATGTGAAAACGACGGAAAATGTACCTATCGAACTGCTTGAAAAACATGACATACCTACATCAGTAATTATTCACCGAGGATCAGAGACGCATACGGAGGTGGCAAAACATTTTGTTGAGACAGTTGTAGATTTATCCAGAAAATTGAAGACCTTTAAAGTCTAATAAAAAAATAATTATGAGCGAGGAACAACAAGATGAGTATGATAACAGTACAACGTGTAATTTATGTAAAAAAGATTATACATCTATAAACGGAAAAGTACGAGACCACTGTCACTTGTCTGGACAGTATCGTCAAACTATTTGCAACAGATGTAATCTGACATTGCAAATTTCGTACCGTGTTTCCTTCACAATTTAAGCAATGATGATGCTCACTTCATTGCCGTGGAGCTGGGATATGATGAGCGCAGTACAACAGTGATTTCTAAAAGCGAGGAGAAATTCATCTCATTCAGCAAATATATTTCAAACAAATTTACCCTTCGATTTATAGACACTTATAGATTCATGACTTCAAGCTTATCTACACTCTCGAAAAATTTAATTACACCAGGATTTGATAAGTTTAGGGAAACTTCGAAACATTTTGCCCGTGATGATATGGCTTTTGTAACACGGAAGGGGGTGTATCCATATGAGTACACAGATGGTTGGGGGAAATTGGATGAAGCTACACTACCAACAAAGAGTCTTTCTATAGCACACTAACTGAGGAAAATATAAAAGACATGGAATACCGACACGCCGAGAAAGTTTGGAGGCATTTTGATTGTAAGGCTCTAGGCGAGTATAGCGATCTATATTTGAAAATAGACGTATTACTGCTAGCGGATGTCTTTGAAAACTTTCGAGACATATGCCCGACAACATATAGCCTCGATGCGGCATTTTATTACACTGTTCCTGGACTAAGCTTTGACGCGTGTTTGAAATTCACCTCCATAAAACTAGAACTTTTATCTGATTATGATATGTTGATGATGTGTGAAAAAGGTAAGTTTTTAAAAATAATATATATATTACATTTATTAATTAACTATTCTGTTATAGGTATACGTGGAGGTCTTACACAAGCAAGCATGCGTTATGGGAAGGCGAATAATCTGAAAACACCTGAATACGAAACGAGTAAACCAGATTCATGGATAATTTATCAAGACTGTAATTATATATATATATATATTTTTTTTTTCAAAAAAGATTATCTTTTAAACTTTATTTTTGTTTAGGTAATAACTTGTATGGCTGGGCAATGTCCGAGTACATACCATATGGTGGCTTTGAATGGATAGAACCTACACTTGACGGATTAGAAAATTTAAACGATACTTCAGATATAGGACGGATGTATGAGGTCGACATAGAGTATCCACAGCGTTTACATGACGATCATAATGATCTGCCATTCTTACCGAACAGTGGTATACCACGTGGATCTAAAATAAAGAAACTCATGGCGACACTAGAATCTAAAGAACGTTATATTGTACACTACCGTATTTTGAAACAGGCGATGGCAAATGGTTTGAAAGTGAAAAAGGTAAATGTTTTGATCATATAAAAAGTATATATAATATATTAACGATAACTTTGTTTTAGGTTTACAGGGTATTGCAGTTCAAACAGTCTAAATGGCTTGCCAAATATATTAATTTAAATTCTGGGATGAGGAAGAAGGCGATGAACCAGTTTGAGATTGATTTCTATAAACTGATGAACAATAGTGTATTTGGTATGTCACTTTATACTATATAGTATATATATAATCATTTTTACTAACATTTTATTTTTACAGGAAAAATGATGGAATCGGTGAGATCAAGGATTAAGATGGAACTTGTTTCGAGCGAACAGCGCTTACAGAAATTAATGAACCGATCGACATTTAAATACTGCACTAATTATGAACATACAAATATAACAGCTGTAACAATGGATAATAAAATCATAAATTTCTGTAAACCAATCTATATTGGTATGTATACTCTATATTTTTTGTCATCCATTTATTAACATATTTTGTATAGGTTTAGCGGTGCTTGATATATCGAAAACGATGATGTATGATTATCACTATAATGTGATGAAGGCGCATTATAGTGATAACATCAAGCTGATGTATACTGATACTGGTAAATATACTAAAACTAATCTCATGTATATACATAATTTATCATTCTTTTTCCAGATTCTTTGATATATCATATCAATACCACAGACTTTTATGCAGACTTGACGGCTAACCGCAACTTGTTGGATAGGATGGACACCGCAAATCTTCCTCGTGACCATCCGTGTTATGTAGCAGATAGAAAAAAGATACCAGGTTACTTTCCGATGAGACTGATGGACATACCATGACAGAGTTTTGCGCACTACGCGCAAAATCGTATGCATATAATATACATGCAGGAGAAGAGGACGAGCGGAAAGATAATGATGACAGAGTAGGAAGAGAAAAGATCAAGGCCAAGGGGATAGGAGTCATGTGGTTAAGAATCACATGACGTTGGAAGACCACAGAAAGTGTTTGTTTGATGAATCTGGAGTGGAGGCATGCAAGAAGAATGTATCTATTCGCTCATTCAAACGCTAGTTGATGACGATAAAAACGATAAAGCTAACTTACAACAGTTATGACGATAAGAGAGTGGTATTGGACGATAAAATCCATACCTTGGCTCACGAACACTATAGTTTAGGGTAAGTTTTTAAATTATTTTATATTTTTTTTAAAATTATTTTACTTATATTTATAATTTTATAGGAATGATGACGAGCAGATTGTTGATTGGCCAGATCATGAGATAGATGCTAGTGGTCATGAGTGGGATGAATCAGATAAAAATTTTATGAGAATGTTTTTACGGGAATGCATGTCCAAATAATTAAATACCGTGTATATTTCTAATTTGTAAATATCATGTATATATACTTTGTTATATATTATAATACCATGTGTTTGTTTATTTTTATTGTAAATATCACTTGAATAATTTGTATATATTAATGTAATCTATAACCAATTATTGAAAATGTAAGGGTACCTATGTAAAATAAAAAAAACCAATGTTAAAATATTAATATGTTTATTAAATAAATGTATATACATTTTTAAGAATTATTTATAAACCATTTTCTTATAGCAAATACTTTGTAAAATGTACATCGTTTTGGATTATACTCCATATGAAAAATACAGCAAGGTAAAGTTTCGTCATTACATATTTGATCCAAACGAGGGCAGCCCAAGTTTTCAATGTTGATGAGGGCGACGTGAGATATATACTCTATGAGAACTTGTTTTTTCTGTTCACCTTTGACGTAAATGCAGGTAAACTTTAATGAATTCAATATTTTTCCGAGTTCTTCATACTCTATGTCACCGTGTTCTATAGATAGTTGATGATAATTACGCTCCAGCCACTTGTTGGTTTTACGACTTTTGTTATCCTCCATCGATTTTGAATGTTTAAAAATCCAGTGTTGGGTCGCCCATGTTGCCGTGTCTACTATAGACATTTCTTTAATCATATATTTATTGTTGACGCCAAGTACACATTGCATGTCCAAGATGGCCGAAGTCATTACAGCTTGTCTTTATAATACGTTTCAATAGTATTAAGACGACTGAGTATAGCTGGTATTATTTTTTTAATTTCGTCTATACTTTGTTCGATTGATTGAAATGATATTTCGCCTCTTGTCATATGCTCAGCTATCTGTATACATGTCAATTGTACCGCTTCTACTTGTACTTCTTGAATTTGTTCGGATTTCTGATTTTCTTCGAATAATGTTCGATTTTATCTAATCTAGACGAAAACGATTTGACTTGCTACTAGAACGGATACTCAGCTATTAACAATTTTGATCACCAATATAAAGTAGGAAATATTGATAACGCTAGTGTCAGCGGCATCCGCGACATCCTGGCGACCGGTAGAAGACATTTATTTGTGATTATTACTGCCATTAGGCAGGAAAAAGTTACAATAATGTCCAGGTTGTGTGTGAAACGATAGTGTCATTTAGTTAATTGAATAAGATGGAAGCTATTAGTATATCGAATAATCCTAATGGTAGGGTATTTTCTTTAATTGAATACATATAAATATTGTTCAATATAAATGGTCAGTGTGTGAATATTCAATTGAATACATATTATCGTTAATACGACGGAAGTGCCTTTCAATGGACATTGCTATGGCGTTTTTTCAATAATAATAGTTTTCGCTAAGAAATATGTTTGAATATTGATATTTAATTGAATCAGGATAATGTACCTACTAATGGCAGGAATGTATCTTATTGTACTTCGAAAGTGTCTTTAATAACTGATAACTGATTAAATATAAATCACGCACGTATATTATACCATGTGATAACAAATGATAACTGTTGTATGCATACGTATATGATAACAATAATACAAGTCGTGCACGTAAAAAATAAAATGTTTGATAACACGTGATAACTGATTAAATGTGTGATAACTGATTATATATTTATCACGCACGTGTATTATACCATGTGATAACAAATGATAACTGATAACAAATGATAACTGGTTGTATGCATACGTATATGATAACAGTAATACAAGTCGCGCACGTACGTGGCGGCGTGATGCGGGATGCGGTGGGATGCGGCTCTAGAACATACCATTTTATCCTACTTATATGAACCTAAAAAAAAATATAATTATTTCAATTTGACAATATAACAGGTTTTGTATTTGGAGATATTTGGACGAAGAAATTTTTTTGAGATATCCAGAGCGATGGTACAAAAAAAGTACGGAGATTTCATTTTAGTTGTATAGTATATAAAGCAATCACAAACGATCTTGTCACATTAAATTCAAAACATTTCTAACAAATTATTGTGTTGTTTTTAAAAGAGAAAATAACAATGTACTAATTGATGATATATTTTTATTGATTTTTAGTCTAGTAAATATATCAAATAAGGATTTAAATGCACTAATAAAATATTTAAGAACGCATGTCATTATGACTAAAGAAGAATTTAAACAATTTACACAGGAACAGTAATTGAGTAAAAATTCAAATTTATTTTTAAAATAAAATTTTACTTGGTTGACTTTGAGAGTGTGCGTGTACTGCTACAATTAAATATTACTAAGTAAAATTAAATAATCGTAAGAGAACATTTTTTTATTTATATATGATACGATGTAGAACTTGTAGTAAGTATCGCCGGAGTTATTAGTTTTTATTTGAGTAAACTGTATAAAAATGTTTTTATAATAAACTAATGTATGTTATATATGTTGACATTAATTTGTTTTTTGATTAAATAATATAAATTTCATTGATGTTTAATATATACATTCAAGCTGTTTGTAAAATACATGTGAAGTGTGTTTTAAAACAATTGAGCATACATAAATATATATTACAGGTATAACCATTTTATTTTTTGTATAAACCTGACTTTTTGTAAACAGTAGTTCGTAATTAATAATTATAGTTAGAATATTTATGACTCAAAAACGGCATAAATTTAGTGGAATTTTTAATTTTTAATTTTTTGTTTTCCATTAATGTTTTTTGCATCAAATTAAAATAAAAAAAAATAAACTACTTATAAATCATTACAATTAATGATCAGCTAATACAAATACGTTGACTCATAAATTCTTCCAGAGGATGGTCATATCAAATGTATGTCCCTCTTTCCCCAACCAGGTTCTAATCGACGCGCTTCAAAATACCAATTATGCTCCAGTTTCTGAAATTGCTTATCTCAAAGCTGGTATCAATATCGAGAAATATGAGCACATATTAAGCTTCCGCCGTCAATATTTTATTAAACATGAAGACGCACCAAATCTCCCAAGATGTTTATCACTACTTCACAACCAGACCGATTTCAGAGTATTCTTAACCGATGACAGAATCACGTGTGTAAATCCCCCGCCACAACTCTAACACTACGCAACCTCTTCCTGTGGAAGACACCTCTGTGAAAAAACATTAACAGAAGAACCTTCCGTACACTTCCTCGCAGACATCGACACCCAAGATACGGCCACACACACCCCTACAATAAAAACCCCAATCTTACATTCACATCCCCTCAAATAATGGAAGAGATAACAGAAGATTATCAGATCAACGAAATTCTCCAGCCTCTGTCCCCAAACCAAACTCATAAAAACCGAGAACCATTACACCTTGCTTATAATAAACTACATAAAAGGCCTCTTTTTGACGCCACATCACCAATAACATTATCATCACCACCTACGGTAATCCTATCAACCAATGAAGTGCAATGATGTGCACTTGGCCATCATATATCTTAAATTTTAATTGTATGATAAGTAATATTCAATAAAATACAATAATATATAAAATAATTGTAATAATAACGTATGTATAATAATTATAATAATTGATAAAAGATTGAAAAGATCTTCCTCAAAAGATTTATGTTTACGTAACGAACGAACACCAATAACACAGCAAGACCATCAATATCAGTAGATTCGTTCATTTGTAGTGAGAATTTGTTGTATTTAATACGAGAGACAAATGTTTCTGCTATGTTGATAGCCAAATCGTCAATTCGTCGTGCCACAGTATTATTTGATAACGGAATTATGGACAAATGTTTGGCAGATTTAGCATACAAGTTGCTATATCAATGACACATGGTTTTATAAGGGTCTCCGTAGTGGTATGAGCTTCGCATTTTAGGCTACACGGTAACTTACCATGTAAGAAGCTTTCAATGTGTTTTTCACTATCGGTTTGAACGTGCGTTTTGATTTTTTTTTTAACAGCCAATATTCAGAACGCCTCCGTTTGAAAAAATCGAGTGGTTTCCCTTCATGATCAGAATGAACTTTTTCATAATGACGACGTAATTTCCCGGGAATACATAGAGCTGTTAGGAAATACTTTTGAACAAATTACGCACTGTGACTGGTCATCGTTTGTTTTTATGAAACCCATCTCCAAATAACTCTCGTCGTATTTGCGTTTTTTGGACGTTCTCGGCAAAGACATTCCCGTACTTGGCAGTATTACACTACTCGTGCCTTGAATAGTAAAACTATTATTATGAACTCTGTTTTCATCGATTATGCTTCCTTTTTTTTTAGAACAAGACGACTCTGTAGCAGGCGTCTTATTAATTGATCCAATTTTCAACCAACGGTCCAGGTTTTTTTAAAAGAAAAACAAACTGATGTGCAGAAAAAATTAGTTCTTAACATTTAACAATAATACGTCTTAACGCGTAAATGTCTTTCACTGACTGAAAGTAGAGTAAGTTTCGTATAATAACAGTTACAATAATACCTATACCACTGTTAAGATTACATTTTAACGTCACCAATTCGAAGAAGTCGTGCGTTATACACGCAGATAACATTGTTGAAAGTTATCTGTACTTATGTGGTCATTTTTATCTATTATTGAATTATTCGACACATATTAGGAACACTACATTTAATAATAGAGATACAGATAGTATGCTAAGTAGTTTTGAATATAAAACAATTTTCTGTCTTTTCAACTACAATAAATTGTAAATTTTTAATATATAATTTAATAATTTTTTTTCATTATCGGATGAGCCATGGTGTCACTTAAATGAGCTCGCGGTGCACAGGTTGGGAACCGCTGCAATAAACGGTTGATTCTATAAACTAGTAATCACATTAAGCGGAGCTCACTATAATTAAATGGTGTCTAGGAAGACTATAGATTGCGGCGATAACAACTGGAATTATTAATTATAATTGAGAAAGCACACGAGTGGATATGATTTTGAGAGTAATTGGTGACAATGTAAAATTTGAGATTTGATTTAATGAGTATGGCTGCTCCACCACGAGCTGTGCTATCTGGATGGTTGGATTTGAGTAGACTATAACCGGAAATAGATATGAAAGAATATTTTTTGAAATGAGTTTTGGAGATTAAAACTATGTCTTTGCGTTTATTAAATAATACACTATCGTTGATTGACGAGATTTTTTAGACCATTTGCATTAAATAATTTAATTGATAATGAATTATTAGCGTACGAATTATTCATTTTTTTTTATTAAGAAGTGAAGAAATTACTTGGGTTAGAAGAGTGATCAACGAATTGACGAGTGATTTGAGTTCGTCTATAAAGGAAGATATGGTTGCAGTCAGTTTAGTAGAAGAAGTAGGAGTAGAAAGAGAAGATTGTAATGGTTGGCTAGAAATAGTTTGAGCATATGTTTTAAGGGGTCAGCTACGTTTTTTTCTGGCAAGGTTGGTAATGGATGGCAAGATTCTATATTACAATTATTTACGTTATGCGTTATAATTCATATTGACGAACTTATAATGTTATAATTCAGATTTTATAAGACTAATTGGCGTTGACAGATGTAATTTGCGAATTACAACTAGGACCGATTGTCTTGCTGAAGTTAGTAGGTGTACTATTGTGATTTTTCTCCTTTTAAGTACCGTATTAGTGACCTGTATACGTCTGGTGTGGGAGGTTAAATTTTTAATCTGTAGATGATTTATAGACAACATTTTCAATTCCGATTAATTTAATAAGAATACTGTGCATAGTAACGGAAAATCCCCAATGTCACTTACGAAAAACCAGTAGATGAGGTTTAATCGGTGGGTAATTTGTAATATTTGTATTATCTATCTGCGTGTTGGTGGTAGTATTTGTGATACTGTCTCTGAGCCGATTTTTGTTCAGACCATTCATTTGATTTCAATCCTTATCACCGTCTGAAGCGAGAATTTCAAAATTTTTTAACTTCTCACTATTACAAAAATGTAATTTTAATTCTTATTAACCGCAAAAATAAAATAATGTAAGCTCTATACACCCAATTGTTATAACTTTTTAGTTTGCTACAGTTTCTTATGTTTAATTTATTTTTATACAATGCATCATCAAGTTATAAATAATAATGAAAATATGAATTTATTAAATGATTTTCAGGCCTTGGAATATCATCATGTAGTTATGCTGGTGATCTCAAACAAGTATGTGATTTACCAAATGTCAGTATTAAAGATATACCAGAAACGTGCACAGATGTAATTATTAATGAATTTATTTATGGATTTAACATACAATGTTAATGAGGACGTATATGGAGATGATAATTCATATGGTAATATTACTAAAATCAATATGTTATTTGTATATATAAATTCATAATTTAATATATTTTAATACTAATGAATAAAAATTATATTAAATATAGTATATAATTTAAAATAAATAAATTATAATCTAAATTATATATTTATAACTTCATTGATTTAAATATATTTGAGCTTTAAATACAAAATATTGATTTCACAAAATCAATGAATGATTAATTATGATGCAAATAATATAAAATTAGTGTTAAATATAAACTCAAATAAAAATCTCCATCACAAGGTATATTTCTTTATAGAGAAATTTAAAATGTTTGTATTTTTTATTATTTATTTTAATTATGTATCTATATTAAATTTGATTTGCTAAATAAAATTATTACAGCCAACAAATTACGAAGTAAAATGTTCAAAATTAAAATTATCGTTACGTATTCTATCACTAGTCACTACCGCTTTAAATATTTCCATAGGTTATAATCCTATATTTATATTGGACAATAATAAGCCACATTCTTCTACAAACTTTTCAAAATTTGCCATCAAAAGTTATAGCTTTTAGGCTTTATTAAGCCAATTTTATATTATTACAATATAACAATATTATATATATAAATAAAAACAAACATTTAGTAATTACTAAATACTAAATAATATATTATATATATATATAATTTTACTAATATTTAATAATTTTATTAAATATTTATTTTTGAAATTTTCTAATATAATAAATTGATTAAATTTAATAAACAAAATGTGAACAATCTTAAATAATATTATCATAGCATAAATCAAGACCGTAAATGAAAATTAAAATTATTTTAGTAAAACAATACAAAATGATTAAATATGAGGTGATGCATATCGTCCAAAAATTGTTTAGCTATATCTTCTAAGATCTGTTTAATAAAGCACATTCTTTTGTGATATTAGCATTCTTACCATTAAAACCATCTAGAATAGCATTAAACGAAGGGTATGGTCCACACTTACAAACATTTTGAGTATCATCTATTTTTATAATATTGACTATAAATCCTGCTCCATTGTCTTTGGCAAATTCACCCTAAAAAATTATTTATTTTAAATAGTTAGGTAAATAAATCAAATATTTTTATTTATTAAATAATATAACTTTTGCATTAAACGAGTCTAAAGTTTCATAACACCAAGAAATTGAATCAGTTGAATTTAAACAAATCTATAAAAACGTTTAGTTATACAAAATTAATACATTTAAAATGCAAAAAGTTTTCGGTTAAATCGTCTAGTTCTTTATTGTGTTTCATTTTTCAAACTGGTACTTCACGTCTGCACATTTCATATGAGAACACATATTCTTAATATACTATAGTGCCTACAACATTCTTTCTTATATTGTTTTATGTTTGAAACTGTTTTCTCGATCGTACAATTGCTAAATAGTAAATTTTTTATTCGGCAGGACCAAGTCTGAATTGATCAGTACAATCATTAACATTCACTGCAGAAATGCTGTAGAAATCTACGGACGGATCTATTATTGTCAAATTCAACCCTATTTAAAAATTTTTAAATAAGTATTATATTTTTAATAACGATAAGTCATACAACTAATATCTGTGAAAAAAAAAATCATTACACTTCATTGGTTGATAGGATTACCGTAGGTGGTGATGATAATGTTATTGGTGATGTGGCGTCATAAAGAGGCCTTTTATGTAGTTTATTATAAGCAAGGTGTAATGGTTCTCGGTTTTTATGAATTTGATTTGGGAACAGAGGCTGGAGAATTTCGTTGATCTGATAATCTTCTGTTATCTCTTCCATTATTGGAGGGGATGTGAATGTAAGATTGGGGTTTTTATTGTAGGGGTGTGCATGTCCGTATCTTGGGTGTCGATGTCTGCGAGGAAGTGTACGGAAGGTTGCGTAGTGTTAGAGTTGTGGCGGGGGATTTACACACGTGATTCTGTCATCGGTTAAGAATACTCTGAAATCGGTCTGGTTGTGAAGTAGTGATAAACATCTTGGGAGATTTGGTACGTCTTCATGTTTAATAAAATATTGACGACGGAAGCTTAATATGTGCTCATATTTCTCGATATTGATACCAGCTTTGAGATAAGCAATTTCAGAAACTGGAGCATAATTGGTATTTTGAAGCGCGTCGATTAGAACCTGGTTGGGGAAAGAGGGACATACATTTGAAATGACCATCCTCTTGGAAGAATTTATGAGTCAACGTATTTGTATTAGCTGATCATTAATTGTAATGATTTATAAGTAGTTTATTTTTATTTATTTTAATTTGATGCAAAAAACATTAATGGAGAACAATTAAAAAATTCCACTTAATTTATGCCGTTTTGAGTCATAAATATTCTAACTATAGTTATTAATTACGAACTACTGTTTACAAAAAGTCAGGTTTATACAAAAAAATAAAATGGTTATACCTGTAATATTATTATGTATGCTCAATTGTTTTAAAAACACACTTCACATGTATTTTACAAACAGCTTGAATGTAAATATTAAACATCAATGAAATTTATATTATTTAATGAAAAACAAATGAATGTCAACATATATAACATACATTAGTTTATTATAAAAACATTTTTATACAGTTTACTCAAATAAAAACTAATAACTCCGGCGATACTTACTACAAGTTCTACATCGTATCATATATAAATAAAAAAATGTTCTCTTACGATTATTTAATTTTACTTAGTAATATTTTAATTGTAGCAGTACCCGTACACTCTCAAAGCAAACCAAGTAAGATTTTATTTTAAAAATAAATTTGAATTTTTACTCAATTACTGTTCCTGTGTAAATTTATTAAATTCTCCTTTAGTCACATCGCGGTGCGTCACATGCGTTCTTAAATATTATATTAGTGCATTTAAATCCTTATATGATATAGTTACCAGATTAAAAATCAATAAAATATATAGCATCAATTAGTACATTGTTATTTTCTCTTTTAAAAATAACACAATAATTTGTTAGAAATGTTTTGAATTTAATGTGACAAGATAGTTTGTGATTGCTTTATATACCATACAAACTAAAATGAAATCTCAGTACTTTTTTTGTACCATCGTTCTGGAGATCTCAAAAAATTTCTTCGTCCAAAATCTCCAAATACAAAAACTGTTATATTGTCAAATTGAAATAAATATAATTTTTTTTTAGTTCATATAGGTAGCTAATATGAATCTACTATGGGATTAAATCTATCATCAAAATCGATGCCGAAGTTTTGATCAATCCCTCTTGCCATTATCCTAATTTTATATTATTCAACAACAGAGCTCGACGATGCATATACACTTAGCTTTCAAAATGTAGGTTCCCTACAAAACCCACAACACTATGGTCCATAACACTATTGTTTTTAATTGATTAAATATAAGCAAACAAAACTTTTTTTCGATATTTACATTGCAAATATCTTAATGTAAACATAATATACACCAATAAAATTTATATTATTTATTAAAAACAAATAAATGCCGGAATATGTAACATAAATTAGATTAGGCGAATAGGTGATATCGTAATTTCGTATTAAATTTTCAACCTTTTTGATCGGTGATATATTTTATAACTCGTAAAATATACTTTTAAAATGTCTTCGTGCAACAAAATAACAAATATTATTTGAGACTTTGAGTACATTATACAATTATTGCGTTTATATATTAGTAACTAAATATAGTTTCTCTTTGCCACTTAACGAAATGAGCCTCTAGTGAAAACGAACACAAATTAAAATAATTTACAGTAAATAATTTCATTTACGGTTGGATTTCCATAGCTTATTTGTACTAATCTATGGTTATACATTCAACAAATATCTATATCGTGAAAATTTGAACACTTATCAAAAGTTGAAATTCGAATGTTTGTAGGAATAAAATAAAACACTATAATGTTTTGATTTTTGACTTTAGCCTCTCTTTGAAAAGGAAAATTCATCTAGTCGTTACTTTGGTGGAATAATTTCCAGTTTTTCAAATGTGTCAGGAAAGACCCTGAAAAAATAACGTAAAAACGGGAATTTTTACGTATAACCATTTTGATTTTGCTGTAACTCAAAACGCATAAATGTAAATATTCGAATTTTCACCAAATGTTTATATTAGCGTTATAATTCAAAAATATTTAGAATTTTTAAAACTATTTATACACAAATGAAATTTTCGTTTTTTCAATAATTGTTTTCGTGAAATGTCGATAAAAAAAATTTGGCTTTGCAAAGAATCTTTAAAATGTTATACAAAGTTTATTATAAGTTGTACTTATCGTAGTAAAAAAAAATCAAAAATTGTTAGTTATAATATTTGTTTTATAAACATTTAAAATTCAAAATGTTTACAAAATATATCAAAATCGCTAAAATTTGCAAGGGATTTTGAAGTTGAAAATTCATAAAATTTTTGTGATTTATACCTATTGTTAAAAAACCCAATACAAGGTGATCCATAAGTTTTCCTTCAAATAACTATAAAAAAAATTCCAGCATCAATATAGAAAAATTTTATGAGTGTATGAAATTTAATTTTTTACGAAATCGTGTAAATAAAGATATATTACAAATTAAATATTGGTAATAATACAATATATCCTACTAATTATCACTGTCTAACAATCATCTCCATTCAGAATCATTTTTCGTATACAATGATACCTGTCATTGCATTCAAATTTAACATATCCATTATAGTGACGAGTGACCTACCCACTATCCATCTCTACCATACAGCAGAGCGATACTGACACATTTTTAGTTGAATTTTTGTTTTTCTCGATTTCTAATTTTAATATTTACTTTTTAAAACAATTTACAGAGTTACCGATTTAACGTGTAACGTCAAATTTTACTAATATTTTTAGAGTTTGCAATTGGGTCGGGAAAACCTAAAATGAACGAATTGCTCTTTGTTTAACTTATATACCATAATACATAAAAAGAATAACGAATATCAGTTGACAATCGGAAAGATAATTAGTATACTATTGTCACTTTTTACATAATATTATAGGTTCTTATTAAACAAGAACATATTTTTAATTCTTACTAACACAAAAATGTAATTTTTATTTTTATTAACCGCGAAAATAAAATAATGTAAAGTTTTTCACATGATTGTTATAACTTTTTAGATTTTCAAAGTCTTTTATGTTTAATTTATTTTTAAAAATTCAAAACATGTTATAAATGAAATGAAAATTTGAATTTATTCATTGGTTTTCAGGCCTTGGAATATCATCATGTTATTATGTTGGTGATGTCTATGTAGATTGTGGTTCACAGAATGTCAGTATTGCGGAAATACCAAAGGAGTGCACGGCTATAATTGTTGATGGAATTGATATGACTGAAAAAAACAAAGTCAAATCACCTGCGAAGAAAAGAAACAATTTCCAGGTAATATTACTAAAACGATTATTTAATTTGTATGTATTAATCCATAATTTAATATTAATAAATAACAATCATATTGAATATTATTATAATATATTAATATAATATTTAAAATTTACATAAATAATAATTAAAATTCTATATTTATAACTTTATTTATCAAAATTTTTAAATACACTCGAGTTGTAAATAAAAATATTGAATTCACAAGATCAATTTATAATTAATTACCATGCATACTATGTACATTTTTAATAGGAACTCAATCAAAACTCTCCGTCACAAGGTATAATGTATATAGGGAAGATGCAAGTCTTTATATTTTTTATTATTTATTTTAATGATGTATATATATTTTATTTGATTCGCTAAATAAAATTATTACAGCCAATGAATTACATAGTAAAATGTTAATAATTAAATTATTGTTAAGTATCCTATAACTAGTCGCTACCGCTTTACATATCTCCTATAAACCTATGTTTATATTAGATAATTTTGAACAATATTTTTCAACAAACATTTGAAAATTTTCCATCAAGGATTATAGTCATTATCCTTTTTTAAGCCATTCAATAGCTTAAGTGGTTATGGCAAAGCACTGTTTATACGTTATTATCAATTTATTAAATATCTAAAAATTAATTAAATTCAAAATTTGCAGTACTAGCTTTTGTATAATACCATAGGCACGCAGTTAATGGTTAACCAGATTTAAACAACTTGATGTATAGTCACTGAATTAAACTCTAAGGCAGTGCTCACAAACTAAGTTCTATAGACCTCCGTTTTGAAAGTTACCAAAATGGTCGCGGTCCCTAACAGTAAATGATTAGTGATATACAGAATAATTTCCATTACTCAAATAATCTTTAATAAATCTACTACGAGGATAAGGATACGTACAAAAAGTATTCAAGGTTCGCCAGTTGGTGACCCTTGCTCTAGAATATAGAATATAAATAATAGAATAAAAATAATTAAAACTAAACGTTTGAATATAACATGTAAATGTAATTATATAATTTATAATTTATATATAGCTGACTTAGACTTAATATTGAAAAGTTCTAAGAATGTATTTATATTTTACGGACACCATACTGAAGAAGAATGGGCTCAAGTACTTAACACTGAAAATGATCATAAAGAAAAAAATTAAACGAAGAAATGAAAGCCTTAAAAACTTATTTGGACCAGCATCCGGGGATAAAAGGTCTAATTATTAAAAATTTAGAATTTGATGTAAGGACAAATTTATTATTATAAAACAGAATTATATTATATTTATTCTATCATCGAGGTCAAAATAATGAAAAGAATATAATTCATTTATTTTAAATACTTTCGATATTTATAGCCAATACAGTGAAAACTTTGTAACTAACAACTTAAACATTTGTCTCTCGTATTAAATACAACAAATTCTCACTACAAATGAACGAATCTACTGATATTGATGGTCTTGCTGTGTTATTGGTGTTCGTTCGTTACGTAAACATAAAATCTTTTGAGGAAGATCTTGTATTTTGTAGACCCCTACTATTAAACACAACAGGAGTTCAAATTTTCGGTTTATTGTATGATTTTTCATAGAAAATGAGATTCCATGGACAAATTGTTTAGATGTGTGTACTGATAGTGCTAGGGCCATGATAGGTGCCACAGCTGAAGCAATCGTTAAAATAAAAGGAAAATCAAAAGAAACTACTAGTAGCCACTGCATACTTCATAGGCATGCTCTAGCAATGAAAAAAATACCTCATTGTCTAAAAAACGTAATAGATGAAGCCATAAAAGTAGTCAACTTCATCAAGTCACGACTTCTGAAATCCAGACATTTTAAAATCTTGTGTGACGATATGGGAAGTCTTCCTAGTACGTAACTGTTTCATACAGAAATCAGGTGGCTATCTCGCGGTAAAGTGTTAACACAGTTAATGGAATTGCGGACTAAAGTTTCTTCAATTTTAATGGACAACAACGCAACTTTAGCTGAAACAATGAATGACGTTACTTGGCTTTGTCAACTATCGTACTTGGCAGACATTTTTAACAAAATTAACGACTTAAGTCTTTCCTTATTAGGTAGAACTTTCATCATTTTTAATGCGAGCCACAAAGTACGTGTATTTAAAAGAAAACTCCATTATTGGGCTGAGTGCATTTCTAAAAGAGAGTTGGAGTGTTTTCCAATAATGCAGGCTTTTTTGGAGAAAAATGAAGAACAGGCTCCTATTAGCATTATCGACGAGATTTCTGAACATCTCAATCAGCTAAAAAATTTATTTGATCAATATTTTCCTACAGATTGAAAAGTGTTTTTGAAAGACCATGAATGGATACTGAATCTACTTTCGGTTTGTGAAAAACCCTCATATTTGTCTTCAATTGAATATGAGAGTTTGATCGATATTACTTCAGATTTGACATTGAAATCCACTTTCAGAAGCAATTATTACGTTCAATTTTGGTTAAATTTTAAAAATACAAGTTTTGGTAATTTGAGTAAAAAAGCAATAACAATACTCCTACCCTTTGCTACCACTTATTTATGCGAGGCAGGATTTTCGGCCTATACGGCTACTAAAACCAAATACCGCAACCGCCTTAATGTAGAACCTGATCTCCCTATCCAGTTGTCTCAAATTGAACCAGATATTGCCAAACTTTCCAAAAATAAGCAGCCTCAAATATCTCATTAATTATTAGTTTTCATTATTAAAGCAGTATTTTTTTTTTACTTTCAACTATAAAATTATAATTTGTTAATAATATGTTTAATAAAATTATTTAATCAGTTATGAATGAAAACTAGTGTTTATTTTTATCACGTCCCTCGTGACATTCACAGAAGAGCACCTAACAAAATTTGTAGTACCGGATAATTGAATCATTTTTAAGAACATTCTTATCGTTTTAATGGTATATCAAACTTTCACTAAAAAAAAAAAAAGAATTGTTTTGAAAAAGTTAAAAGGAGTTATTCAAAAATATATCAAAACGATACTTTTCAGTTGTTTCAAAAGTTAAAGATACAATGTACAATATGTACATACATTGTTATTTATTTAATTTTAAATAATTAAAAATCATGTATATTATAATATTATATTAATATTAACTGAATATGGATTTTAATTTCAGGCTAATATTAAAATTAAATTTTCTTTATTTTGTTTTAATTTAATTTTAAACCTAAATATAAATATAAACTTATCAATAAAAAAAAAATGTTTTATGAAATCACCCGGTTAATAGAATCAAAATTATCTGAACCAATGTGATCATATTAAGCGGAACTCACTGTACAATAACCTCGGTGATTTTTTTGACTCAACAGCCAATAATTTTTTTTATTGATGGTGATTATAATAAAAAACACCAAAACTGGAGTGGTCGAGTCACCAACCCTCGTGGTAATTTACTTTACAATTTCAACAATATAAAAATAGCAAGATAAAATACTTACATCACCTGGCCAACGTAATGGCCAACTTCAGTCAGCAAAAAATCTAACATTCTAAACATTTTCGTTATAAAAATTTCTAGCGACTTCTACTGCTGAATTAATAATATTTTGGATCTAAACTCCGGCCATTCATTCGTTATTCTCAATATCGATGCGATACCGCAAACATGAACTAATAGACCAAAACTTTTTTTGAAATTGATTGAATACTGATCCTCTTAAATTGAATAATATCATAACCAAAAAAATTAACCTAAAAATAAGTTTAAAATCTGATCATGAAATTGATTATGCAATCGTCAACAATTTAATAACACTTATTCAATCTACGGCTTCTATGTCAAACAGCTTAAACACCACCAAAAACTCAGCACATAAATACCCTTTTCTCTCTGAACAGGTACACTCACTAATAATCGAAAAACGTAAATAACATGATTACCTACGCATAAAACTGCATATAATAAATTAGCAAATTCAATAAAAAATTGATTGACTAAAAATAAATCCTACACGTACGAACATAAACTGTCTACGCTCTTCTCTTTAGGTAGCAGCATATAGGGAAAAAAAAACTAATTCAACATAAATCCCCCTCAGCCACTCTAAGAAAAACCTATACTTCATTTGCCTTCTCAGATAATAACAAGGCTGAAGTTTTTAAACCCGTCTTTATGAAACTTTAAACAGCATCATGATATACATAGATGAACACATAGATGAGGTAAACACCTATTTAAACCTATCATCTCTAATCAGTCCGCCTGTAAAATATTTCACCCCAAACGAAGTCAACCAAGTTATTAAAAAATCTCCTGACTTTGACTTAATCACAGCAGAAGTTATTCGATGTCTCCCTAAAAAATTTATAATGCTTATAACTTATATATTCAATGCAATTTTAAGACTGTCATATTTTCCAGTCCTTTGGAAATTTTCAAAAATAATACTATTTACGGAATGAAAACCCTCCTCCAAATATACAATCTCATATGGGCCCAAGGTATCTTTCCAAACAAATGGCGTAAAGCAAATATAGTCCCCATCCCAAAACCGTACAAAAACAAATTTGATATAGAAAACTATAGACCTATATCCGGGGGGTTATACTAATTGTTTTTCGAGTAAATCATATACGATATACCTTATAAGATTTTTAAAATAAATTAATTTAAATTACATATTAATAACAATTGTTTTTGTTTTTAATTAAATTGTTTAGATGCATAATGTTTACATTAGAGCTGTTTGTGAAATAAATATCAAGGGTGTTTTTATACAACTGCACATTATACGTAAAAACATTTTTTTTTTAAATTTAAACCTGACTTTTGTAAACAAAAGTAGTTCGTAATTAATAACTTAAGTTGGGATATTGATAACTCAAAAAGTAGCATGAATTCAGTGGAATTTTTTAAGTTATTGCGATTAATGTTTTTTTAATCAAATTAAAATAAATAAAATAGCTACCCTCGAACCGCTTGAATAATATCTAATAATAATAATTGATCTCGTCTGTGTTTTATACCAAAATCGATTTACCTTATTCCTATTTTGTCAACTATATTCATCCAATCAGTTAGGTAATATAGCTTATGGAAAAATATTTTAATTTGTTATGAAGTTACACGAAAACAACTTTTCCAAACCAACTTTAGTCTTTAAGATACTTTTGAGCGGTGTGCGATGAATGTATCGATTTTACAATGTAGACATGTAGTGAATGTTTTTTTTATTTTTTTCTGTCTATCATCACTCTTCACATTTTGTACAATCAAATTTTTTGATTTTTAACTTTGGATGATGTATTTTCTGGTAAAACATTTTTATTTTCTGCTTATGACCTCACTGCCCACTGACCTTTCCTGTATTAATTGCTTACTTGCTGATATATATTTTCTTACTGTGTCATCCGTATATTTACATACTTCATATTTATCTACACAATCATATTAATTATTATTATCCTCAACATACAACACTATCGATATCCAAAAATATTTTACTTTATTCTCATAATTTAGGTAAAAATTTGTAACAGAGCTGTTTATTTGGTCAAATTAAAAAAAGGATTAAATTAATACAGTTAAATGTAAATATATTAAAAATTGCAAACAGTATAGAAAAAAATAATAATCATCTATGTATATATCAAATTGATCTGATCAATTCATCAATCGAATTTACCCTTTGAAAATTGAAAGAGTTAATATCTGTGAAAATGTTAGCATAATAGTAACAATACTCATTGAATATTATCATGTATAACTTTAGCGACGTCTATAATAAAAATAAAATTATATACAGGTTTTAATTTTATGCATGAGTGGATATTGGATAACTTTAATATTTGCCCTTGTTTTTCTAACTAGTAACTACTGCGTTATGCATTATTTTGATATAGTTAATTCTGTAATACAATTGGTAAAAAAAAAACTTTATTTATAGTATACAATATAGGTAGATAGGTACATAAATATGTATAGTATACTACTCATATTAGTCATATTAAATGTAACCTCAAATAGGTATCTTATAATAAATTAATCTTATTTAATTACTAGAATTATTAGAAAAATTACTATGCTACAATAAATAACAATTACAATACTATTATAAAAAAATATATTTAAATATATCTGTGTATAACATACTAGGTAATATTAATGTTAATAATTGATCAGTACACACTTAGATCATAAATTCATAATATTATGATCTAACTATCTAAGAGTACACACTAGTACACCATGAAAAAATAGATCTATTTTGTCATGTAGTACACTACACTCCACAGCGTCCATAGCAATAGAAACTATAATTCATATATCATTGACTTATTAACAAGTTAATGGATAGTATGTGGTCTATAGCCATAGAATATATTATTAATGTTTTAATGTTTTATAGCTTTATGACATATGCTACACGCTATAGTGGTTACCGTGGTGTGCCTACACTATCATCACATATTATCTGTACTATCATTATCAAGTGGTAGGATGTGATGATTGATAACAAACAGTTTCAGTCATGGGTTTCAGATTCAAGCGTTTCAGGTCTGACGTGTGAAATTGTTGGTAAATATAACAAATAATATGTAAGTATTAAATAACTAGCCACTGCGTATAGTCGCAATTAGACTAATATTTTGGGAGGGTGCACAATAAGAGAAAAGATCACAGATGATTGAGAACATAACAAGTACTTAATTTTCTTAGTTGTTATACAATACAGTCAAAGATATTTTAATTAATGATAATTTGTTAGAAATTCCACACTTTGTGCAATGGCCAATGAATACAAAATGTATGTTTCTTATTTTAAAATGAGCTGACAGAAGTGTTTATTGTTTTACCTCTTTCAAAAATGAGTTATCTAAAATAACTACTTGAAATTATTTTTTATATATCATATAATATTATCTATAGGGGCATAGGGCTATGGAAATTGAGGATGATATATTTATGTTGAATTAATAGTGAGAAAATATATATTAATGTGTCATATTATACTTATATGTTTAAAATTAAAACTTGTTTTTTTGTCATAATAATTATTATAATTTAGTGATTGTATTATTTTTGGAAATTAAATTTCTATGATTTGGTTAGTTTATTCATAAAATATTTAATAAACATTTCAATTTTAAATTATTTTTATTAATAACTTGATATAATGTAAATAGTAGGTACCTACCTATAATTATGGACAATCGAGTGTCCTATAATATCATAAATTTTAGTGCTATATAATTTATTGCGATTGCAACATCCAGTTACCATATTTTTATTGTTAGCATGATTAGGTTCCTACAAAAACTATTTTAAATGAATTTATTAGTCATTCTTATTAATTTTATAATTAGTAAATATTTTAGTAATGATACTACTTTGGTTTTAAAATAATTTAGGAAATTAAAAATAATAATTTTAAAATACACTAGGTATTATAAAAAAAACGAGTTTTATGTTTATGATGATTATGTACTATACTTACTATTTGTTGAGGATTTTTTTTTTAATTTATCAATACATTATTTTCCTAATACTTGGATGGTTCTACTGAACAATTCAAACAAGTTTTCTCATTTCTCAAAAAACTAAATTATTATAAAAAATTAACTTAATTTATTAAAAATATAAATACCATATTTTATATAAATACTATTATGATATATTTACCTAACTATTTAAAATAAATAATTTTTTAGGGTGAATTTGCCAAAGACAATGGAGCAGGATTTGTAGTTAATATTATAAAATTAGATGATCCTAAAAATGTTTGTAAGTGTGGACCATACCCTTCGTTTTACGCTATTCTAGATGGTTTTAATGGTAAGAATACTAAGACCACAAAAGAATGTGCTTTATCAAACAGATCTTAGAAGATATAGCTAAACAATTTTTGGACGATATGCATCACCTCATATTTAATCATTTTGTATTGTTTTACTAAAATAATTTTTAATTTTCATTTACGGTCTTGGTTTATGCTATGATAATATTATTTAAGATTGTTCACATTTTGTTTATTAAATTTAATCAATTTTATTATAATAGAAAATTTCAAAAATAAATATTTAATAATTTACTAAATGTTTGTTTTTATTGATTCTCTTATAATACAATATAGTTTAAGATAATGTACGATTATTTTAACAGAGATTGCTACCGATATATTAATTACCTCAAAAACTACTAGAAATTATACTTTTATCAGATACCAACTGTAAATTGTATGATGGAGGCTGGAGGTATATCATCCACATTTTAGTATTCTCCGATTTCAAAAAAAAAAAAAAAAAAAAATAGCCCAATGTATTAGTATTTTAATTGTAGCTATTATAATGTGTTTATCAAATTTATAAATATGAAATTAATTTTTTCAAATCACTTTGAACATTATTTTCAACAATACGTTTCGAGATTTCTTTTTAAACCAAGTTTACAGTATATCTAGCAACTTATTGACTTTCACTGAATCGTTTAAGGATATTTTGGATACCCCGAATGAAATTGTTTTTTTAAGCATATGCCATAATAAAGGTAATGATTGTTGGTCCAAGTGACTTTCTCGATGACTTGTTCAAAAATCTGGTATAATTATAGACATCAGGTATAAAAATTTTATAAAAACCATACATTGATATAAATATTTTATCTTTTTTTAATATGAAAAATAGTTAAACTAATTGTAGTACTAGTTTTTATGCTGATGTTTCACATGCATAGTAAACATTGTGGAATAATGGTATACCAGATGATCGTATAATTGTATGATGACAGACGACGTAGCCTTCAATTCAAAGTAAGATAAATTGTACTTATTATTAATACAATTTCAAAACAATAAAAAGTAATAATTGTGGCCTAAAATAATATATCTTATTTATCATTGTAAACTTTAATGTGGAACAAATTTTACAATTATATTAAAACATTAAAACTTAATAAAAACATTAAAAAAATGATTTTCTTTTTCAAAAGTATCGATGTATCGTCAATCGCATTAACTAATCTATTTATCTAATAGAATGTATGAAAATATAATTAAATTCGTTATAAAATTGTGTCGGTATTGTTTATCTTACATTTTTAAACACATTTGTTTCAATATTATTAAAATTTTAAGATAGGATTGACGCTGTACCTGTTGGTGTAACGATGTGGTGGTGAGGTATCGGCGATGTTGGTAAACGGTGAAAAGGGAATAGGGGAAAGGAGATGGAGGAAATAAAAAAAGAAAACA
Source organism: Rhopalosiphum maidis (assembly GCF_003676215.2). Lineage (NCBI taxonomy): Eukaryota > Metazoa > Arthropoda > Insecta > Hemiptera > Aphididae > Rhopalosiphum > Rhopalosiphum maidis. The sequence continues at coordinate 75,722,798 of NC_040879.1, read as the reverse complement.
CTTTGGTTATGGTAGAAAACAAAACACCGTTTTATTGTTCTCGGTTTTAGAATTCGTAAAAAAAACACCGTTGGTTTTGAAAGAAAAGTTGCAAAGTTGAAGGAGGCACGGTACGGCGATGCGTAAGTTAACAATTCGCGTACGGTGCGGCGGGTAAGACTAATTAACCTCGGGCCGGTTCACGGTCGTGTCGGGTCTGAAGTTCCGGACGCGGTTCGTCACACGTCCGTGTCCTCTGCCGTCGACTAGTGGTTGAAAAAGAGAGGTCATTGCGTGGCTTTCCGCGCAAATGTCGTTTGAATTCAAACGGTCATTGCGCAAGGCCGCGTCAGGATATTGAAAGGTTCCTGGGTTAAAGTGGGAGGGCGACTTCACGGACGTCTATGAAGAGCTATAAAATGCGCACTCGCGAAAAGTTAAACACGTTCTACAGGATCGACTGTCAAAAACGTTTTGTTAAATATTTTATTAGTGCATTTAAATCCTTATTTGATGTAGCTACCAGACTATCGATCAATAAAGTATATAGTAACAATTAATACATTGTTATAACACAAGAATTTGTTAAAAAAGTTTTGAACTTTATACTGCAAGATCGTTTGTGATTAATTTATAACATACAAACTAAAATGGAAACTCGATACTTTTTTTGTATCATCATTCTGGTTATCTCAAACAAATTTCTCCGTTTAAATATCTCCATTACATGCAAAAATTGTTATATTGTCAAATTTAAAAAGTTAAATTTTTTCTAAAGTGATATAGGTAGCTAACGTAAATCTACTATTGGACTAAATCTGTCATCAAAATCGATGCCGAATGTTTGATCACTCCTTTTTGCAATTATCCTAGTTTTATATTACTCAATAACAGAGCTCGACGGTGCATATACACTTAGCATTCAAAATGTAGGGTCCCCACAAAACCCACAACATTATGGTCCATGACACTATTGTTTTTAATTTATATTATTTAATTAAAAACAAATAAATGACGGAATATGTAACATAAATCAGTTCAATATAAAAATATTTTACATGGTTTACTCATATAAAAAAATTATTCGAAAATAATAATAATGATTAAGAGGACACCATACCCGCGTGTGTTGTCTCTGACTTACTGACATAGTAACATAAATCATAACAAAATTTCGTTCAACTGAATATATTTTGTAATGTTAGCTTTAATATTATAGTAAATTTATCTTTTATCAAATTTAAAGGTAAAAATATTATCTAGGAAATGACTCATGATTTTATTGATATTATTATTTTAAAGTGAGTTATGAACATTTTAAAGTTGCAATATTTTACATAGCTGTAACTTATTTTAAAATAATAATATCATTAAAACACTGATAACCGAACCTTGTAGGAGGCCTTTATCAGTATGGTGTATTTTTGATAATTCTGAGAGTGCTCTGACTTGTATTTTACGATTTTTTTAGGAAATTTTGTAATAATAGAAACATTTTGCCATTTACGTATGCCACTGTTATGAATTATTTTAAGTGTTCTATTTTGCCATACAATGTCATAGTCATATGTGTTCGCGCCACCGTTGCCGCCGTTAAATTATATTATAATTATATGAATACAAATATGTCGATTCACGGTCATCACCGACCGACCTGTTGCACACACACTCACGCGCACCAGCCACTATTTTCTATATATTTTTGTTTGTTTGTTATAATTATTATTGTCCTGTGAATTATACATATCGGCGTGTTATCGGCTCGCCGGTGCGTGCAGATTAGCACGGCCGCCGTAATTTTCGCTAGTCTCGTTCGTACCATTGTTGTTGTCCTAAGAACCGTAAAATTATATTTACGTATCGGTTTTTTTTTGAATTGATGTTTTTTATATTATAAATTGCAAGGCGCTAATCGCCACTGTATTATTATATTTTACTCTCATTACCGCACACTAGCACTCTTTGGTCTTGCTCGGCGATCCCGTCCACATCCTTTGATTTGCTATACACATATACACATTTTTACGCAGGTCGGTCGGTGTGTGAGAATATTATAGTAACGCTACGAAGTATATCGGTTACCGGGCGCACGAATTATTAATATTCGTTCCCGGCCCGTACAATATGCTTTTTCTACATTTAAAAATATTAATATAAAGTATTGTTTTTAATGTTGTCAATGGTAGAGTGGTTTTTGCGGAAACCGCATTGTTCTTTGGTTATTAGATTGGATGTTTCTAAGTGCCAAATAAATCATTTATTGACTATTTTTTCTATGGTTTTTGTTAGAGTATTAATAAGTGAAATAGGTCAATAGTTAATAATATTGAATTTGTTTTTATTGGGTTTAGAGATTTTTAAGGCACCATCGGAAAGGTGAGTAAATTTTGGTTGTTTCATTGAAGATTTTTATTGATATTGACCAATGGTCGCTGGTGCTGTATTCTATGAGGACATTCCATTCGATTGTAGGAGCGAAAGCACTATTTAATATTGTGATATCAATGGCCGAGAAAAAGTTTTGAGCTACATTGTGGTGTATGTATTCCCCGGAGTTTAGTAATGTTATTTGATCATTTTCTAATTTTTCCATCGTTCTGCCTCTGGCATCGGTGTAGTTAAATCCCCAAATTTAGTTTCGGCTGTTAAAATCGCCGAGAAAAATAAAAGGCTTGGGTAGTTCTTTAATGATATCATCGAGGTCAATAAGTAATAGATTGGTGCTATCCAGTAGATAAATTTTACAGACACATAAGGAACATTTGAAGTGTATAGAGACAGCAATAACTTCAAGTGAGGAATGAATATGAATTTCGGTGCTTTCAAAGAGGTAATAGTAACTCCACCGCTTGCACGGAGGTATGATTAGCGATTTTTGAAAAATCTATTATATCCTTACGTGGGAAAGGTGGTGTTGGTTCTTAATTTGGTTTTTTGGAAGCAAAAAGCGATAGGTCAAATGAGAGCTTTTGCTCGGCAAATGTCGGTGTAGTCCGTGCTTTTGAAGGCCATTTATATTCCATTGTATAATATTAGCTGTCATATTTATTTTTATTTACAAATTTTAATTTATGTATTGATAGGTTGTGAACAGTTGATTTGGTGATCTGGAAGTGTTATGATTTAGCTACATATGGTTGTAGGAAAACTTAGTTGTCTTGGGGTGGTGGTAAAGCTTGGAATAACAAATTGACTAGTCTGGTAAGTTGAGCTTTTGTGGTACGTTCAGTGAGTATTTGATCGATCAAGAGCATTAGATAACTGATATCCGAGTTGATGTCTTTACAGATACAATGAATATTTAATATTTTTTTTATAATATAAATAAATATATTATATTGAAATATAATTTCCATTTTCAGAAGTAGGGAAATCTCCAAAATTAGGTCCAAAATATAGAGGTCGTTTTAAAATCTTAGAAAAAATCAATGACCTAAATTATAAAGTCGAACTTATTTGAGATAATAAAATAACTGAAGATATAATCCATGTTAGGCGTCTTAAACCATATCACTCAAGAGAAAACATTAATAATTAATTATCACGAATAAATAATAATAAGTTAAATATCAGATATTATATAACAAAAAGAAATTAATCTTTTTAAATAAATATATAACAAATAAATTATAAATAATAAGATCATAAAATTATACAGAACAATTTAATAATCATATTACAATCAAATAAAAACATGATTTGAATAATAAAAAAAAAAAAAATGAAGAAAACGCAGAAACAATAATTAATAAAAAACTAGGTATTTAAAAAAATATATTATTTTATACAAAAAGAAAAGGGGTTAATAATAAAATAAATAAAATAAAATAATAATAAAAAAAAAAGAGGGAGAAAATAATAAATAATAATAATATTAGTTTTAACTTTAAAACTGTTTACACTATTTTACGTTTGTTATAGCAGCCATTGTATTTTATGTTATACATTTTTATGATTGTAAGACAAGCATACTATAGTTAACCTTCAACATATTCATAATGAACTTCACACCTCTCCTCATCATCTTACAACTACACATGGTACATGGATTTATTTCATATGATTGTAATGGACCCAAATTCAACATAACAGCATTTAATAGCTTGTCTGTGGAACCATGCGAACCACTATCAGAAATCCACACCAAATCAATTCAACGAATTCAACTTCTACAAAAAACAGATACCTACCAAATACCTTATAAAACATGCTCAATAATAACAAACTATTTTATAAGTACGTGTTCAATTTTAGAAGATGCCCAAATGGTAGAAATGGTTTTTTCACTGAAATAACTGAATTATAGCAGTGCCCGGCTAGCTCAGTCGGTAGAGCACGAGACTCTTAATCTCGGGGTCGTAGGTTCGAGCCCCACGTTGGGCGCCACTTTGTAATGATAGAGAAAAACAATAGTAAGTTAATCGGGGACTATTATATATTTCTAAATCATTACTTGTAAAAAAAATTATAACTTGATCATATTACCTTTCTGATTCCTGTGTCGATTTGTTTGTTGAAATCGTTGTTCGCGTTCAAGATGTAATATGAGGTGATTAATTTATATTTTAAAATAATTAGACCTTTTTTCTTTGAACCACTATTGTAATTTTATTTAACTTATTTTTAACAATTTTTAATACACGTATTTTAATTAATTACAAACGTTTATAACTTATTTAATATTATGTCTTATTGCATGAACGATCTGCGTAGACTCTTACACTCGCTTTTGACAGTCCGCACAATAAGACAATAAAGACTGCCTGTTTGCGACTACTAGTCTCCTTATATATCTAATTCTTATACAGATAAGAGTGTTTGCGTGTGTATATGTGCATATGTGTGAGTTTTATCTTATATTTAAAGCTATCAATTATTACAATTATTATATATATTATTGTATTTTATTGAATATTACTTATCATACAATTAAAATTTAAGATATATGATGGCCAAGTGCACATCATTACACTTCATTGGTTGATAGGATTACCGTAGGTGGTGATAATAATGTTATTGGTGATGTGGCGTCAAAAAGAGGCCTTTTATGTAGTTTATTATAAGCAAGGTGTAATGGTTCTCGGTTTTTATGAATTTGATTTGGGAACAGAGGCTGGAGAATTTCGTTGATCTGATAATCTTCTGTTATCTCTTCCATTATTGGAGGGGATGTGAATGTAAGATTGGGGTTTTTATTGTAGGGGTGTGTATGGCCGTATCTTGGATGTCGATGTCTGCGAGGAAGTGTACGGAAGGTTGCGTAGTGTTAGAGTTGTGGCGGGGGATTTACACATGTGATTCTGTCATCGGTTAAGAATACTCTGAAATCGGTCTGGTTGTGAAGTAGTGATAAACATCTTGGGAGATTTGGTGCGTCTTCATGTTTGATAAAATATTGACGGCGGAAGCTTAAGATGTGCTCATATTTCTCGATATTGATACCAGCTTTGAGATAAGCAATTTCAGAAACTGGAGCATAATTGATATTTTGAAGCGCGTCGATTAGAACCTGGTTGGGGAAAGAGGGACATACATTTGATATGACCATCCTCTTGGAAGAATTTATGAGTCAACGTACTTGTATTAGCTGATCATTAATTGTAATGATTTACAAGTAGTTTATTTTTTTTTATTTTAATTTAATGCAAAAAACATTAATGGAGAACAATTAAAAAATTCCACTAAATTTATGCTGTTTTTGAGTCATAAATATTCTAACTATAGTTATTAATTACGAACTACTGTTTACAAAAAGTCAGGTTTATACAAAAAAATAAAATGGTTATACCTGTTATATATATTTATGTATGCTCAATTGTTTTAAAACACACTTCACATGTATTTTACAAACAGCTTGAATGCATATATATTAAACATCAATGAAATTTATATTATTTAATCAAAAAACAAATTAATGTCAACATATATAACATACATTAGTTTATTATAAAAACATTTTTATACAATTTACTCAAATAAAAACTAATAACTCCGGCGATACTTACTACAAGTTCTACATCGTATCGTATATAAATAAAAAAATGTTCTCTTACGATTATTTAATTTTACTTAGTAATATTTTAATTGTAGCAGTACACGCACACTCTCAAAGTCGACCAAGTAAGATTTTATTTTAAAAATAAATTTGAATTTTTACTCAATTACTATTCCTGTGTAAATTGATTAAATTCTCCTTTGGTCATAAGGACATGCGTTCTTAAATATTTTATTAGTGCATTTAAATCCTTATTTGATATAGTTACCAGACTACAAATCAATAAAATATATAGCAACAATTAGTACATTGTTATTTTCTCTTTTAAAAACAACACAATAATTTGTTAGAAATGTTTTGAATTTAATGTGACAAGATCGTTTGTGATTGCTTTATATACCATACAAACTAAAATGAAATCTCCGTACTTTTTTTGTACCATCGTTCTGGATATCTCAAAAAAATTCCTTCGTCCAAATATCTCCAAATACAAAACCTGTTATATTGTCAAATTGAAATAATTATATTTTTTTTTAGGTTCATATAAGTAGGATAAAATGGTATGTTCTAGAGCCGCATCCCACCGCATCCCGCATCCCGCCACCGCGAACGTGCACGACTTGTATTATTGTTATCATATACGTATGCATACAACCAGTTATCGTTTGTTATCACATGGTATAATACACGTGCGTGATTTATATTTAATCAGATATCACACATTTAATCGGTTATCGCACATTTAATCAGTTATCACGTGTTATCAAACATTATTTTTTAATATTAATTATTTTAATATATATCACTGACGTATTTAAAATAAGAGACATTTATCTGTGTTCAAATAAATATCAATAAACAATCAATGAACAAATTATTGAAAACACACGTACGGGACCACCCGATAAAATTTAATTTGAAACTTGAGGCTACGTACAACCGCCCTAACGTACCAAATTCATCGGAGAATAGGGTGTTCAAAACATCGGCGGTCGAAATTTTCTCAGATAGTGACATTAGTACGATTATTGAGAGTGAATACATGAAGTTGATGAAGGAGGATGATGAATATAAATCACGCGGAAGTGGATTTACATTAGAGACTATAGATGGGTTATTGTTGGCGGTATATAAATATACACCGATGGGTGGTTCGTCTTATATTCAGTTGCCGGTGTTTATCGAAAATATGCGAGCTACCATCAACCCTCAAAACACGGACCAGGAATGTTTTAAGTGGGCGATTCTCGCGAGGCATGTGACGGGGGCGGCTGTACATCGTGTTGGTGATAATTATAGGCAGCACGAGAACAAATACAATTTCGTGGGTATTTCGTTCCCAACGTCTCTCCGCCAAGTAAAGATTTTTGAAAGAAATAATCCGAACGTATCTGTCAATGTTTACGGGCTCGAAAAGAAGTTTCAACCACCTAAGAAATATCCCACATACGAGGTGTCCCGTTACGGGTAGTCGATGAAGAGAAGACAAACCATTTCAACTTGTTGTTGGTGACGGACGGTGACAACACACACTACGTGTATATATCAAATTTTTCACGACTTTTAAGACGTCAAAAAACATCACACACACTGAGAGAGTCGTGTTTTGTAAACAATGTTTCACGAGTTTCGACGACAGGCGTCTTGAATACAAGTTGAGCGGGCAGGAGGCTTTGAATCAGCATAAACTAATATGTGGAACACATAGACCCATATTACCAATTATGCCAGCAGAGGGGAGTATTTTGGAGTTTGAAGGTTGGGGTAAAACACAACGACATCCCGTAGTCATTTACGCGGATTTTGAAGCTATCTTGGTGAAGGTGGATGAGAAAAAGGGAAAAAGCACGACAGTAATACAGAGGCATGTACCTATGAGTTACGGTATATATGTGAAAACGACGGAAAATGTACCTATCGAACTGCTTGAAAAACATGACATACCTACATCAGTAATTATTCACCGAGGATCAGAGACGCATACGGAGGTGGCAAAACATTTTGTTGAGACAGTTGTAGATTTATCCAGAAAAATTGAAGACCTTTTAAAGTCTAATAAAAAAATAATTATGAGCGAGGAACAACAAGATGAGTATGATAACAGTACAACGTGTAATTTATGTAAAAAAGATTATACATCTATAAACGGAAAAGTACGAGACCACTGTCACTTGTCTGGACAGTATCGTCAAACTATTTGCAACAGATGTAATCTGACATTGCAAATTTCGTACCGTGTTTCCTTCACAATTTAAGCAATGATGATGCTCACTTCATTGCCGTGGAGCTGGGATATGATGAGCGCAGTACAACAGTGATTTCTAAAAGCGAGGAGAAATTCATCTCATTCAGCAAATATATTTCAAACAAATTTACCCTTCGATTTATAGACACTTATAGATTCATGACTTCAAGCTTATCTACACTCTCGAAAAATTTAATTACACCAGGATTTGATAAGTTTAGGGAAACTTCGAAACATTTTGCCCGTGATGATATGGCTTTTGTAACACGGAAGGGGGTGTATCCATATGAGTACACAGATGGTTGGGGGAAATTGGATGAAGCTACACTACCAACAAAAGAGTCTTTCTATAGCACACTAACTGAGGAAAATATAAAAGACATGGAATACCGACACGCCGAGAAAGTTTGGAGGCATTTTGATTGTAAGGCTCTAGGCGAGTATAGCGATCTATATTTGAAAATAGACGTATTACTGCTAGCGGATGTCTTTGAAAACTTTCGAGACATATGCCCGACAACATATAGCCTCGATGCGGCATTTTATTACACTGTTCCTGGACTAAGCTTTGACGCGTGTTTGAAATTCACCTCCATAAAACTAGAACTTTTATCTGATTATGATATGTTGATGATGTGTGAAAAAGGTAAGTTTTTAAAAATAATATATATATTACATTTATTAATTAACTATTCTGTTATAGGTATACGTGGAGGTCTTACACAAGCAAGCATGCGTTATGGGAAGGCGAATAATCTGAAAACACCTGAATACGAAACGAGTAAACCAGATTCATGGATAATTTATCAAGACTGTAATTATATATATATATATTTTTTTTTTTTCAAAAAAAGATTATCTTTTAAACTTTATTTTTGTTTAGGTAATAACTTGTATGGCTGGGCAATGTCCGAGTACATACCATATGGTGGCTTTGAATGGATAGAACCTACACTTGACGGATTAGAAAATTTAAACGATACTTCAGATATAGGACGGATGTATGAGGTCGACATAGAGTATCCACAGCGTTTACATGACGATCATAATGATCTGCCATTCTTACCGAACAGTGGTATACCACGTGGATCTAAAATAAAGAAACTCATGGCGACACTAGAATCTAAAGAACGTTATATTGTACACTACCGTATTTTGAAACAGGCGATGGCAAATGGTTTGAAAGTGAAAAAGGTAAATGTTTTGATCATATAAAAAGTATATATAATATATTAACGATAACTTTGTTTTAGGTTTACAGGGTATTGCAGTTCAAACAGTCTAAATGGCTTGCCAAATATATTAATTTAAATTCTGGGATGAGGAAGAAGGCGATGAACCAGTTTGAGATTGATTTCTATAAACTGATGAACAATAGTGTATTTGGTATGTCACTTTATACTATATAGTATATATATAATCATTTTTACTAACATTTTATTTTTACAGGAAAAATGATGGAATCGGTGAGATCAAGGATTAAGATGGAACTTGTTTCGAGCGAACAGCGCTTACAGAAATTAATGAACCGATCGACATTTAAATACTGCACTAATTATGAACATACAAATATAACAGCTGTAACAATGGATAATAAAATCATAAATTTCTGTAAACCAATCTATATTGGTATGTATACTCTATATTTTTTGTCATCCATTTATTAACATATTTTGTATAGGTTTAGCGGTGCTTGATATATCGAAAACGATGATGTATGATTATCACTATAATGTGATGAAGGCGCATTATAGTGATAACATCAAGCTGATGTATACTGATACTGGTAAATATACTAAAACTAATCTCATGTATATACATAATTTATCATTCTTTTTCCAGATTCTTTGATATATCATATCAATACCACAGACTTTTATGCAGACTTGACGGCTAACCGCAACTTGTTGGATAGGATGGACACCGCAAATCTTCCTCGTGACCATCCGTGTTATGTAGCAGATAGAAAAAAGATACCAGGTTACTTTTCCGATGAGACTGATGGACATACCATGACAGAGTTTTGCGCACTACGCGCAAAATCGTATGCATATAATATACATGCAGGAGAAGAGGACGAGCGGAAAGATAATGATGACAGAGTAGGAAGAGAAAAGATCAAGGCCAAGGGGATAGGAGTCATGTGGTTAAGAATCACATGACGTTGGAAGACCACAGAAAGTGTTTGTTTGATGAATCTGGAGTGGAGGCATGCAAGAAGAATGTATCTATTCGCTCATTCAAACGCTAGTTGATGACGATAAAAACGATAAAGCTAACTTACAACAGTTATGACGATAAGAGAGTGGTATTGGACGATAAAATCCATACCTTGGCTCACGAACACTATAGTTTAGGGTAAGTTTTAAATTATTTTATATTTTTTTTAAAATTATTTTACTTATATTTATAATTTTATAGGAATGATGACGAGCAGATTGTTGATTGGCCAGATCATGAGATAGATGCTAGTGGTCATGAGTGGGATGAATCAGATAAAAATTTTATGAGAATGCTTTTACGGGAATGCATGTCCAAATAATTAAATACCGTGTATATTTCTAATTTGTAAATATCATGTATATATACTTTGTTATATATTATAAATACCATGTGTTTGTTTATTTTTATTGTAAATATCACTTGAATAATTTGTATATATTAATGTAATCTATAACCAATTATTGAAAATGTAAGGGTACCTATGTAAAATAAAAAAAACCAATGTTAAAATATTAATATGTTTATTAAATAAAATGTATATACATTTTTAAGAATTATTTATAAACCATTTTCTTATAGCAAATACTTTGTAAAATGTACATCGTTTTGGATTATACTCCATATGAAAAATACAGCAAGGTAAAGTTTCGTCATTACATATTTGATCCAAACGAGGGCAGCCCAAGTTTTCAATGTTGATGAGGGCGACGTGAGATATATACTCTATGAGAACTTGTTTTTTCTGTTCACCTTTGACGTAAATGCAGGTAAACTTTAATGAATTCAATATTTTTCCGAGTTCTTCATACTCTATGTCACCGTGTTCTATAGATAGTTGATGATAATTACGCTCCAGCCACTTGTTGGTTTTACGACTTTTGTTATCCTCCATCGATTTTGAATGTTTAAAAATCCAGTGTTGGGTCGCCCATGTTGCCGTGTCTACTATAGACATTTCTTTAATCATATATTTATTGTTGACGCCAAGTACACATTGCATGTCCAAGATGGCCGAAGTCATTACAGCTTGTCTTTATAATACGTTTCAATAGTATTAAGACGACTGAGTATAGCTGGTATTATTTTTTTAATTTCGTCTATACTTTGTTCGATTGATTGAAATGATATTTCGCCTCTTGTCATATGCTCAGCTATCTGTATACATGTCAATTGTACCGCTTCTACTTGTACTTCTTGAATTTGTTCGGATTTCTGATTTTCTTCGAATAAATGTTCGATTTTATCTAATCTAGACGAAAACGATTTGACTTGCTACTAGAACGGATACTCAGCTATTAACAATTTTGATCACCAATATAAAGTAGGAAATATTGATAACGCTAGTGTCAGTGGCATCCGCGACATCCTGGCGACCGGTAGAAGACATTTATTTGTGATTATTACTGCCATTAGGCAGGAAAAAGTTACAATAATGTCCAGGTTGTGTGTGAAACGATAGTGTCATTTAGTTAATTGAATAAGATGGAAGCTATTAGTATATCGAATAATCCTAATGGTAGGGTATTTTCTTTAATTGAATACATATAAATATCGTTCAATATAAATGGTCAGTGTGTGAATATTCAATTGAATACATATTATCGTTAATACGACGGAAGTGCCTTTCAATGGACATTGCTATGGCGTTTTTCAATAATAATAGTTTTCGCTAAGAAATATGTTTGAATATTGATATTTAATTGAATCAGGATAATGTACCTACTAATAGCAGGAAATGTATCTTATTGTACTTCGAAAGTGTCTTTCAATTTATTGATATTTATTTGAACACAGATAAATGTCTCTTTATTGTAAATACGTCAGTGATATATACGTCAGCGGGTTGGGGTTGCGTCGGCGGCGGCGGGATGCGGGATGCGGTGGGATGCAGGATGCGGTGGGATGAGGCTCTAGAACATACCATTTTATCCTACTCATATAGGTAGCTAATATGAATCTACTATGGGATTAAATCTGTCATCAAAATCGATGCCGAAGGTTTGATCATTCCCTCTTGCCATTATCCTAATTTTATATTATTCAACAACAGAGCTCGACGATGCATATACACTTAGCTTTCAAAATGTAGGTTCCCTACAAAACCCACAACACTATTGTTTTTAATTGATTAAATATAAGCAAACAAAATTTTTTTTCGATATTTACATTGCAAACATCTTTAATGTAAACATAATATACATCAATAAAATTAATATTATTTAATTAAAAACAAATAAATGCCGGAATATGTAACATAAATTAGATTAGGCGAATAGATGATTTCGTAATTTCGTATAAAATTTTCAATCTTTTTGATCGGTGATATATTTTATAACTCGTAAAATATACTTTTAACACAAAAATGTAATTTTTATTTTTATTAACCGCAAAATTAAAATAATGTAAAGTTTTTCACATAATCGTTATAACTTTTTAGATTTCTAAAGTTTCTAATGTTTAATTTATTTTTAGAAAATTCAAAACGTGTTATAAATGAAATGAAAATATGAATTTATTCATTGGTTTTCAGGCCTTGGAATATCATCATGTAGTTATGTTGGTGCTGTCCATGTAGATTGTGGTTCAGAGAATGTCAGTATTCCGGAAATACCAAATGAGTGCACGGCTATAATTTTTGATGGATTTAATATAGATTCAAATAACCAAGTCAATGGACCTAGCGGAGAAGATAATTTATTAGGTATTATTACTAAAATGAATAATTAATATCTATATATTAATCAATTATTTAATATTAATAAATAAAAATCATACTGAATATTATTATAATATATTAATATAATATTTAAAATATATATAAATAATAATTAAAATTCTATATTTAAAACTATATTTATTAAAATTTTAAATACACTCGAGTTGTAAATACAAAATATCTAAAAAATTAATTTAATTCAAAATTTGCAGTAATCCCTTTTGTATAGTACCATAAGCACGTAGTTAATGGTTAACCAGATATAAACAACTTGATGTATAGTCACTGAATTAGACTCTAGAGCAGTGCTCACAAACTAATTTCTATGGATGTCCGTTTTGAAAATAACCAAAATGGTCGCGGTCCCAAACAGTTAATGACTAGTGAAATACAGAATAATTTCCATTACTCAAATAATCTTTAATAAATCTACAACGAGGATAATGATACGTAAAAAAAGTATTCACGGTTCGCCAGTTGGTGACCCTTACTCTAGAATATAGAATATAATAATAGAATAAAAATAATTTATACTAAACGTTTTAATATAACATGTAAATGTAATTATATAATTTATAATATATATATAGATGAATTAGACTTATTATTGAAAAGTTCTAAGAATGTATTTATATTGTACGGACATGAAACTGAAGAAGACTGGGCTCAAGTACTTGCTACTGAAATAAGTAATAATGCAACAAACTCAACGAATGAAATGAAAGGCTTAAAACCTTTTTTGGACAAGCATCCGGGGATAAAAGGTCTACTTATTAATAATTTAGAACTTGATGTAAGCACAAATTTATTATCATAAAACAGAATTATATTATATTTATTCTATCATCGAGGTCAAAATAATGAAAAGAATATAACTCATTTATTTTAAATACTTTCGATATTTATAGTTAATACAGTGTTTTCACTGTAACTAACAACTTAAAATTTTTATTTATATTTATTGATTTTAATTTGGATTTATTGGACATATTTAGTTAAATAAATGAGTTAATTTATAAATTTAAAAAGTTAATTTTGTATACTTTATTTTTCATTATTTATATTTATAATATAAAATGATTCGGACCACTTCACTTTTCCAAATTATTAAAATGTTTAATAGTTCATATAGATATTTAAAAATATTTTAATAATACCTATTTTGTTTTTAAAGGCAAACTCCGTAGATTTTCCCAAATACTCGGAAAATTTCAAAGTTTATCTTGATACAATGAGATCGAATTTTTCTAATATGTCTATTGGCCTTTTATTAGTAGGAAAATTTATAGTAGATCAGTATACCAAACCAAAATTAACTTGTGAGTATATTATGTATTATCTTTTTCCGTGTACCTATGTTTAATGTTTATGTATTAACAATAATCTAAGAAGTATTGATATTTTCAAAAACGGGTTGTATTTTTTATTATACTCGTATTGACTTAATCTAACTAATCGATAGAATTAATAATAATAGAATTCTATTGTTACAATAGAATGATAAATAACATCAGTTATTTTTCAAGGGATTTTCTTTTATAGTGATGTCAAATTTCTTAAGATTGCAGTTGTAATAACAAAATCGACTTTGTTTGTATAATGTTCACGGCTAATATATTGATGTTGGTTGATCATATATTTCTGAAAACATTATGTTATAATCATCAATATATGTACACCTATAGTGGTGTTATATAGTTCTTCTAATTCGGTTATCAGTCAATTTAGTTAAAATTTAAATATAATATGAAATAAAAACGATTTACCATAGGTATAATTATATAGCTAAGTCATATCTTTTTAAAACGTATAATGAAAACCTGATAAAATACAAAAAAAAAGAACCATATTATCATAGTTTTTCATTTTCTCCAAAAGCAAAGTAAGCAACATAAGACTTTTAGGGACACTTGCAATTTCATTTTTAACCTGCTTCTGAATCTAGAGTGCCTTTAAAATTTTACAGAAGGATGTGGTAAATCATTCCCAATAGGTAATAGAAGATTTTTGGTTAAGCAAGGTATTAAGTAATATTATCTCAACTTAATTCGTAATTTTATGGGTCGATAAGTATCAATATTTTCAAATAAATAAGCACTAGAATAAATTATAAAAAAAAAAATAGCTAAAAACATAAATAAAGCTAAAGTTGATTTTTTTGCTAACGCAACTGCATTTTTAAGTGATTTTTGATTTACACGAAAAAATAGTACGTAAAGAAAAGTATATTATTAATATAATTTTTCATAACCATTTTATTAAAATATCAATCTTTTAAAAAATAAAAAAAAAAGTACGGGCTTATATAATGTTATTTTTTTCACAGATATTAGTTGTATGACTTATCGTTAATAACAATATAATACTTATTTAAAAATTTTAAATAGGGTTGAATTTTACAATAATAGATCCGTCAGTAGATTTCTACATGATTTCTGTAGTGACCTTTAATGAATGCACTGATCAATTCAGACTTCTTGGAACAGCACCAATAGGAGTACTTACTTCAAAAAATAATACAGGTTCAACGAATTCATCAAGCAATGGTTCAACGAATTTAACGATGCCAGTTACAAACTACACATTGGTATTGAACATTATAATTAACAAAGTTTGCTGAGTTGGATCTTCTAAATAATTGTATTTTTCTAGAGTAATTTAAGAGATATTTTAGTGGACCTATCTGTTCCAAAAAATAAAACATATTATAGATATAGATTGGGCCCATTGAGCAACGATGACACACTTGATGGAATGTGTGCATCGACTGTTAACAAGGTATACAGATTCAACATCAATTAATAAATGACTTATGATTAGTTAATAATTACAGTTATTAATGTGATAACACACGATACACTAGGAACGTTGCATGATAATAATAGTAAAGAATGTTAATATTAGAAACTTGCTAAGGACATACATTACGTTATGCGCAACAAACCGTTAACTACTATAAATTTATAATACTTAACCTATCAAATAACATTACGGGTTATCATCGTGATTAAAATACTAAAATAAATAACGAATTAAAAGATCATACAACAGTTTCGTTGTTCATTTTCACACTTAGCCTGTAGATACGATACCCATTTTTAAAGTATTATTTTATTGGAATTAATGTATTAATCTAACAATTTTGGTATGAAGTCGTAATCGCATTTTTTTTATATTACTTACGTATAAAACATTAAAATTATAACATTTTACGCTTAGTTCCAAGTTGTGCTAGCTAATAATATTAGAACGAATTATTTAGACCTATTATAAATTTTGCTTAAAAGTATGAATATCTGTATTTTTTCGTTCGTTTATTACAATATGCTATTTTTTAATCAAGTCACAAGTAAATAATTAGTTAACATTTAAAAAGGGTAGAAAAGTGGGTACGCTCTGCTGTATAGTAGAAATGGAGAGCAGCTCACTTTAATGGATATGTTAAATTTGAATGCAAAGAATGGTATCATTGTATACGAAAGAGGATTCTGAACGGAAATGATTTGTTAGTCTATGATTTATTATATTATTAGCTATATTCAAATTGTATGTATCGTTTTTTTACGCGATTTCGTAAAAAAATAAATTTCATACGCTCATAAGATTTCTTCTATATAGAAGCTAGAATTTTCTTTTACATTTATCTGAAGCAAGACTTATGGAAAACGAGTAGGTCCCTGTTGATTGCATTATGCTAGTAGCATTTTATCGCGACAACTCCAAGGCCGATGGGTATGCTATAACGATGTCATATGTGATATATATTATGCATATAATAATCTGCGCCGTTTTGGTCAATTTATCTGTGTTTCTGTTTCATCGTATTATTGTATTATTAAAAAAATTATAATGAAAACGCCAGTGATCGTATCGCCCGTTTACCTACAACCGGGACAGCAGTGTCGTGATCATAGTCATTTTTAATATTATTTCAAACGTATCGAAACGAAATATAATCAAGTGTATAATATGATATGATAGAATAAAATAGAATATATATAATATTGTTATATTGTAATAATATAAAATTGGCTGCGGTCAACATAAATTGGTAGCAGAGCGTAGTTGTAGTGGTTTCATTATAATTAATTTCGGTATATTTCAAGTTTCATGTTATTATCGGACGAGCAAATAAAGGAGCTGGGTATTACTACTCAAAAACATGATGATGGTCACAAAAAAAAAAAAAAATCACACATCATTGTAACATCAATATATCCATCACTCCGTTCAGAATCTAAAAACATTCGTAACTCGTTAAAAAAATTAAGTATTTTAAAACCCAATCATTAATAGCAGAATAATGTCGTGACTTTTGTGTTTGATATTGTTAATTGATTTTAATATTGAGCATTATTAGCTGAAATTGGTCCTGCCGAATAAAAAATTTACTATTTAGCAATTGTACGATCGAGAAAACAGTTTCAAACATAAAACAATATAAGAAAGAATGTTGTAGGCACTATAGTATATTAAGAATATGTGTTCTGATATGACATGTGCAGACGTGAAGTACCAGTTTGAAAAATGAAACACAAAGAACTAGACGATTTAACCGAAAACTTTTTGCATTTTAAATGTATTAATTTTGTATAACTAAACGTTTTTATAGATATGTTTAAATTCAACTGATTCAAGTTCTTGGTGTTACGAAACTTTAGACTCGTTTAATGCAAAAGTAATATTATTTAATGAATAAAAATATTTGATTTATTTACCTATTTAAAATAAATAATTTTTTAGGGTAAATTTGCCAATGACAATGGAGCAGGATTTGTAGTTAATATTATAAAATTAGATGATCCTAAAAATGATTGTAAGTGTGGACCATACCCTTCGTTTAACGCTATTCTAGATGGTTTTAATGGTAAGAATACTAATATCACAAAAGAATGTGCTTTATCAAACAGATCTTAGAAGATATAGCTAAACAATTTTTGGACGATATGCATCACCTCATATTTAATCATTTTGTATTGTTTTACTAAAATAATTTTTATTTTCATTTATGGTCTTGGTTTATGCTATGATAATATTATTTAAGATTGTTCACATTTTGTTTATTAAATTTAATCAATTTTATTATAATAGAAAATTTCAAAAATAAATTTTTAATAATTTACTAAATGTTTGTTTTTATTGATTCTCTTATAATACAATATAGTTTAAGATAATGTACGATTATTTTAACAGAGATTGCTACCAATATATTAATTACCTCAAAAACTACAAGAAATTATACTTTTATCAGATACCAACTGTAAATTGTATGATGGGGGCTGGAGGTATATCATCCACATCTTAGTATTCTCCGATTTCAAAAAAAAAAAAAAAATAATAATAGCCCAATGTATTAGTATTTTAATTGTAGCTATTATAATGTGTTTATCAAATTTATAAATATGAAATTAATTTTTTCAAATCACTTTGAACATTATATTCAACAATACGTTTCGAGATTTCTTTTTAAACCAAGTTTACAGTATATCTAGCAACTTATTGACTTTCACTGAATCGTTTAAGGATATTTTGGATACCCCGAATGAAATTGTTTTTTTAAGCATATGCCATAATAAAGGTAATGATTGTTGGTCCAAGTGACTTTCTCGATGACTTGTTCAAAAATCTGGTATAATTATAGACATCAGGTATAAAAATTGTATAAAAACCATACATTGATATAAATATTTTATCTTTTATAATTGTATGATGACAGACGACGTAGCCTTCAATTCAAAGTAAGATAAATTGTACTTATTATTAATACAATTTCAAAACAATAAAAAGTAATAATTGTGGCCTAAAATAATACATCTTATTTATCATTGTAAACTTTAATGTGGAACAAATTTTACAATTATATTAAAACATTAAAACCTAATAAAAACATTAAAAAAATTATTTTCTTTTTCAAAAGTATCGATGTATCGTCAATCGCATTAACTAATCTATTTATCTAATAGAATGTATGAAAATATAATTAAATTCGTTATAAAATTGTGTCGGAAATGTTTATCTTACATTTTTAAACACATTTGTTTCAATATTATTAAAATTTAAGATAGGATTGACGCTGTACCTGTTGGTGTAACGATGTGGTGGTGAGGTATCGGCGATGTTGGTAAACGGTGAAAAGGGAATAGGGGAAAGGAGATGGAGGAAATAAAAAAAAGAAAACACTTTGATCATGGTAGAAAACAAAACACCGTTTTATTGTTCTCGGTTTTAGAATTCGTAAAAAAAACACCGTTGGTTTTGAAAGAAAAGTTGCAAAGTTGAAGGAGGCACGGTACGGCGATGCGTAAGTTAACAATTCGCGTACGGTGCGGCGGGTAAGACTAATTAACCTCGGGCCGGTTCACGGTCGTGTCGGGTCTGAAGTTCCGGACGCGGTTCGTCACACGTCCGTGTCCTCTGCCGTCGACTAGTGGTTGAAAAAGAGAGGTCATTGCGTGGCTTTCCGCGCAAATGTCGTTTGAATTCAAACGGTCATTGCGCAAGGCCGCGTCAGGATATTGAAAGGTTCCTGGGTTAAAGTGGGAGGGCGACTTCACGGACGTCTATTAAGAGTTATAAAATGCGCACTCGCGAAAAGGTAAACACGTTCTATAGGTTCGACTTACTCATATAAAAAAATTATTCGAAAATAATAATAATGATTAAATATTTACGAAAATGTAAGTATTACATATGTTTATACAATTCCTAACATACATTAACCAATATTTAATGTAGGTTTTCACTAGTTTTAGTAAATTTACTTAAGAGGACGTCGAACTTACATAACATTATGTTGTCTACGTCTTTCACAGATGCGACATAGCAAATTGTCGTTCACCACTTAACACCGTTAAGTATGTTATGATCTTTTTGAAACTTTACATTTTAAAATGATCATAATTTAATTAAAAATAACAATATCAATAAAATGTTACGAGGGACCCTGGATAATAATCTTAACTTTGAATTTTATAATAGGTCAGTTCACTCTAATATCAAATCTAACAGCACAATATTGAAACTGGTAATTGAAGATTTGGTATGTCGGACGTGTGTAAGACGGAGACAATATATGCGTATACTACATCCTCTTAATATTTTTATACTCACATATTTATGTTATATAATATAAAATAAATTGTAAGTTATTGCCAAAAAATTCTTTGTAGGTGATTGCGTAATTTCGTATTAAATTTTCAACCTTTTTGATCGGTGATATATTTTATAACTCCTAAAATATACTTTAAAAATGTCTTCGTGCAACAAAATAACAAATTTTATTTGAGATTTTGAGTACATTATACAATTATACAATTATTGCGTTTATATATTATTCTATAAATCAATATAACACATTATTTTAATTTGGATTCAATTTACAATTGGGTGTATGATAGCAAGACGCGAGTAGTTTCTCATTGCCTCTTAACAAAATGAGTCTCTAGTGAAAACGAACACAAATTAAAATAATTTACAGTAAATAATTTCATTTACGTTGGATTCCCATACCTTATTTGTACTAACCTTTGGTTATACATTCAACAAATATCTATATCATGAAAATTTGAACACCTATCAAAAGTTGAAATTCGAATATTTGTAGGAATAAAATTTAATTTTGACTATGGGTTTTCGATATTTTTTTAATTCCTGCTTTTAGTATCTGTATTAATTTATCAAATTATTTACTTACAGACAAAAATATTTTCATAAATAATTAGAAAAACAAATTATAAATGTTGGAAATGTAAATGACTATAAATAACGCAAAAAGAGTCAACAGGTATAGACAGTGCTTGATTTGGAAAATAAACTAGAAGAAGGTGCTCAATGGATTTTGGATGAATAACGAGCGAAAATGTGAAAATGAAAATATGAATTTATTGATTGGTTTTCAGGCCTTGGAATATCTTTCAGGTAGTTATATTGGTAGTCTCCACGCAAAGTATGGTATACCGGATGTTAGTGTTGCGGATATACCATATGCGTGCACGGCTATAATTGTTGATGGATTTTATATGGATTTAACAAACATGCAATGTTGCTGTACCTTGCGGAGAAGATGATTTATTAGGTAATATTACTAAAATGAATATTTAATATGTATATTAATCCATAAATTAATATTAATAAATAATAATCATAATGAATAAAATTATAGTTTAATATTTTAATATACATAAATTATAATTAAAATTATATATTTATAACTTTATTTAAATACACTTGAGTTATAATACAAAATATTGATTTCACAAAATCAATTTATAATTAATTATGATGCAATATTGGTATTAAGTAAATTTGTAAATTAACTCAAATAAAACAATCCATCACAAGATATTTTTGTTTATAGAAAAGTTGCGAATCTCTATATTTTTTCATTATTTATTTATTTGACTATTTGATTTATTACTTAGTGAGCTAAAAATCTTTTCCCAGTCACTACGAAAAAAATATCAAACATTTATAGTGCATAATTTTGCATATTATTTACTATCAATATTTTCTGTGTATAATCAATATATTATTTCTAATCAACTATAATCTAACACGTTTAAAAAAAGAAAAAAATTTATTCAAAATTTCATTGAAATATTTCAAAAAGAGTGAAATTTTCAATTTTTCAATATTTCAACATTCAAGTGAAATATTTCAAAATTAGAACCCTAATCCTATGGTTATATTAGATAAATCAAGTGAACTTTCTTCTACAAAATTTTTGAAATTGTTCATTAAGAGTTAAGCTTTTAGGCTATATTAAAGCTTCAATAGCTTAAGTGGTTATGGCAAAGCACTGTTTATACGTTATTATCAATTTATTAAATATCTGAAAATTAATTAAATTCAAAATTTGCAGTACTACCTTTTGTATAGTACCATAAGCACGTAGTTAATGGTTAACCAGATTTAAACAACTTGATGTATAGTCACTGAATTAGACTCTAGAGCAGTGCACACAAACTAACTTCTATGGATGTCCGTTTTGAAAATAATCAAAATAGTCGCAGTCCCTAGCAGTTAATGATTAGTGAAATACAGTATATTCTCCATTACTCAAGAAATATTTAATAAATCTACTACGAGAATAAGGATACGTAAAAAAAGTATTCACGGTTCGCCAGTTGGTGACCCTTGCTCTAAAATATATAATATAAATAATAGAATAAAAATAATTAATACTAAGCGTTTTAATATAACAGGTAAATGTAATTATATAATTTATAATTTATATATAACTGACTTAGACGTAATATTGAAAAGTTCTAAGAATGTATTTGTATTGTACGGACACGAATCTGAAGAAGAATGGGCTCAAGTACTTGCTACTGAAGTATGTAATAATGGAACAAAATCAACGAATGAATGAAAGGCTTAAAAACTTTTTGGACCAGCATCCAGGGATAAAAGGTCTACTTATTACTAATTTAGAACTTGATGTAAGCACAAATTTATTATCATAAAACAGAATTATATTATATTTATTCTATCATCAAGGTCAAATAATGAAAAGAATATAACTCATTTATTTTAAATACTTTCGATATTTATAGTTAATACAGTGTTTTCACTATAACTAACAACTTAAAATTTTTATTTATATTTATTGATTTTAATTTGGATTTATTTGACACATTTAACTTGTGTTAATTTTGTATACTTTATTTTTCATTATTTATATTTATAATATAAAATGATTAGGATTACTTCACTTTTTCCAAATTATTAAAATGTATAATAGTTCATATAGATATTTAACAATATTTAATAATACCTATTTTGTTTTTAAATGCAAGCTCCGTAGATTTTCCCAAATACTCGGAAAATTCATAGTTTATCTTGATACGATGAGATCGAATTTTCCTGATTTGGCTATTGGCCTTTATTTAATAGGAAAATTTATAGTAGATCAGTATACCAACCCACAATTAACTTGTGAGTATATTATGTATTATCTTTTTCCGTGTAACTATGGTTAATGTTTATGTATTAATAAGAATCTGAGAATATTGATACTTTTCAGAAACGGGTTGTATTTTTTTGTTATATTCGTATATACTTATGCAGTATATTAAATTATCATATATTAAAAACAACGAAAACATAGGTAAAGACTATTTAGTGTTTTGTTCATAGATATAGTTCTATGAGGTATCGTTACTAAAAATGTGATACTTATTTTAATTTCTTTTAATAGGGTTGGATTTCACAATAATAGATCCGTAGATTTCTACAGTATTTCTGTAGTGACCTTTAATGAATGTACTGATCAATTCAGACTTCTTGGAACAGCATCAATAGGATTATCGAATTCAATAAATACTTTTAGTTTAGCACATTCAAATTCGTTAAGTACAGGTTCAACGAATTTAATGATGCCAGTTACAAATTATATGTTGGTATTGAAACATTATTATTAACAAAGTTTGCTGAGTTGGATTCTCCTAAATAATTGTATTTTCTAGAGTAATTTAAGAGATATTTAGCGGACCTATCTGTTCCACAAAATAAATCATAGTTATACATTTAGATTGCACCCATTACCACAAGATGGCTCAATATCAACGAGTAACTCGACTCTTGCCTATGTATACAAATTCAACATCAATATAGGTATACGGGTATCCCACGGAGATCTGTCATATTACAATAATGAAATATCTTTTGTTCTAATCAATATTGTTATAAACATTTCTTTTAAATATAAGTCTTTGGCCACTCGTGCTTAATGTTTATTATACATTTTTTATTTTTAAAAATAAAAATAAAAAACTTAAAAATTGATTAAAAAAATTTCAAAATATTCAAAATAGCCAAAAAAAATTTAGATAGTAAAAACATTTTTAAGTCCCAGGGCAGATTTTTCACAATTTTTTTATATCATATTCTACGTTAGGTAAATTGCGATTCTAGTTTATGTTAGAACATTATAATTTCAAAAAATATTAATTTTATATAAACAAGTTAAATAGGGTGCATGTTAAAATCTAACTATTTTTTTATTGTTTTACATAAACTGGATCGTAATTTACTGAACGACGAAGATTGATATTTAAAAAAATTGTAAAAAATCAATAACTGGACTTAAATAAATGGTTTTACCATCTAAATTTTTTTAAATAGATTCATAAATTGACTATTTTCAAATATTTTGGTCATTTTTTTATCAATTTTAGTTTTTTATTTTCAAGTATTAAAAATAAAAAATGTATAACTAAAAATGTAGCGCAAGTGTCTATGAATTATATTTAAAAGAATTTTTTTTAAATATATGAATAGAACAAAAGTTAATTCATTTGTCAGATCTTCGTGTGACCCCCGTATATATATAAATATGATTAGTTAATAATATAAATTATTAATATGATCAATCATCATACACTCGATATGTCGCATGAGAATAATAGTTAAGAATGTTGCTATTAGGAACTGGCTAAGAACATGCATTAGGTTGTGCGCAACAAACTATTACCAACTCTTATGGACGAACTATAGTAAATTTATAATACTTAACCTATCAAATAACATTACGGATTGTTATCTTGATTAAAATATTAAAATAAATAACGAATTAGAGGTTAATAAAATAGTTTCTTTCTTTGTTCATTTTCGCACCTAGCCTGTAGATTAGATACGATTCGCATTTTAAAGTATTATTATTTTTATTGAAATTAATGTATTCATGATGTATTCATTTAATGTTGTTTTTTATATTACTAACGCATAAAACATTAAAATTATTTACATTCAGTTCCAAGATGTGTAAGATTGAAATGTTTAGACCTAAATTAATATACTTAAAAGTATGAATATCTGTGTTCTTTCGTTCGTTTTTTACGGTAGGTATACTAATTTAGTAATTATTAATAAGTCCCGAGTACATATATTATAACTAGTTAATATTTAAAAATACTCAAAACTCGTTTTTAAATTAAAGTAGTTATTGTAAAACCCAAACCTTAATGATTTAATAGCCGGATAACGTCGTAATCTAACCTAACCTTGGATTTGATATTGTTATTTAATTTTAATATTAAGCGTTATTAGCTAAAACTGGTTTTGCCGGATAAAAAGTTTACTATTTAACAATTTTACGATTAAGAGAATAGGCTCAGATATAAAACAATATAAGAAAGAATATTGTAACTTGTAGGTACTATCATATTTAAAAAAAATATGTGGTTTTATATGGTATGTGCAGTATCAGTTTAAAAAATGAAATACAATAAACTAGACGAATTTGTCGAAAACTTTTTGCATTTTAGATGTATTAATTTTGTATAACTAAACGTTTTTATAGATTTGTTTAAATTCAACTGATTCAAGTTCTTGGTGTTTCGAAACTATAGAATCGTTTAATGCAAAAGTAATATTTTTTTTTATTATTAAAATTATTTAATGTATTTACCTAACTATTTTAAATTATTAAATTTTTTAGGGTCAATTTGCCAAAGACAACGGAGCAGAATTTATAATTAATATTATAAAAATAGATGATCCAAAAAATGTTTGTAAGTGTAGACCATACCCTTCGTTTAACGATATTCTAGATGGTTTTAATGGTAAGAGTGCTAATATCACAAAAGAATGTGTTTTATTAAACAGATCTTAGAAGATATAGCTAAACAATTTTTGGACGATATGCACCTCATATTAGATCATTTTGTATTGTTTAACTAAAATAATATTTAAATTTCAGTTACAGTCTTGGTTTAGGCTATGATGATATTATTTAAGACTGTTCACATTTTGTTTATTAAATTTAATCAATTTAATTATTAAAAATTAAAAAAAATAAATATTAATAATTTACTAAATGTTCGTTTTTATTAATTCTCTTATAATATACTATAAGTTAAGATAAACTACAATTATTTGAACAGTGATTGCTATTATAGTAATTACCTCATAAACTATTAACATATAAATAAAAATTATATTTTTATCAGGATGTTGGGGGAAGTATATCTTCCTTGTCTTAACATCTCTGACTTTAAAAAAATAGCCCAATGTATTAGTATTTTCATTGTAGCTATTATATGTGTTTATCAAATTTATAAATATGAAATTAATTTTTTCAAATCATTTTGGACATCATATTTGACTACACGTTTTGAGATTTATTTTTAAACTAAATTTACAGTA